>NC_079501.1:31519007-31718384 GCF_030052815.1 Hevea brasiliensis | reverse complement strand
TTCGATTTTTCTCTTTCTCCTTGTTTCTTGGTTCTAGCTGCTCCGGGAAAGTTCCGCTACAATCGTGGTTTTGATCCTCTTCGATGGAATTCCCTTTCTCGCTGAAAATTTACGATCCGGTGATTGGATGGTCCTAATTGACGATGGTGAGAGAACCGGATTTGACCGATCCGTATTGCGGGCTTCGGTTGTACCGATCTCGAGTTGCTCAACCGAGTTCATTCGCTTTTCATCACATTGAGTGTTCCGACGGCGATGCTGATCCATTATTGGGTGTTCCGACAATGATGAAGCATCCGGCGGCAATATCCTTGGGATCGCTTATAACCGATCCTTGGAACACCAGGAGTATCCTTGAATTAGTTATAAATCGATCCATGGATCTCTGGGAGTATCCTGGGATCAGTTGTAAAGCTGATCCTTAGATCACCTCTTCGGATAGGATTTTTCACGGCTCTCAGAGATCACGTAAATGATGTGATCCAATGTTAGTGTAATCCGATCTCTAGAGATCGCCAAATGATGTAGTCTGTCAATGTAATCAGATCTCTAGAGATCACCCAAATGATGTAGTCTGCCCTTTATTGTAATCCGATCCCTAGAGATCGCCCAAATGATGTAATCCGATCTTTTTGCAAATAAAGACTTTATTTTGCAGTTATCATCTTATTATTTTTGCATTGATTAGTTTCCGATCTCTAAGGTGGTTATCCGATCCGGTTCTTTACTTGAATGACACTTGAGTGATCCTTTATTCAAAATATTTAACTTATTATGCCGATCTCCAATTAACCGATCTCTGAACATTCGGATATTTGAGAGAAGTGTCGAAACAATTGCCGAGTCTCACCAATCGATGCGCCGCCTAGAACCTCGCGAGCATTAAATGCTCGGACTAGTATAAATAGGGGAGGGTTAGCCAGTTGTTCTCTCATTTCATTTTCAGTCTCCTGCTCATAGCTTCGAAGTTCTCTCATTTTCTCCAGTTTCCCGACGATTAGACTGTAAGGACTTTGATCTTCTTTTTGTTTAAGTTCTTTGTTTCTTTTGAAAATGAGCGGTGCCAAGGTCGAGAGCGGCGAGCCCTCCTTCCATTGAGTTCTCTTGGTCATCGTCGATGAAGAAGAGGCGCCAAGCGCGCAACCCGACCCCTTAGGTCTCTCGCCTGTGCCTGGGTCGGGTCGTACCATTAAGGCGCACGCGCTCTTCTTCAAGGAGGGAGACCCTTCCTATAGACGAGCTTCCATCGGTTCTTCTGAACTGATCGCAATCGCTTGTTCAAGAATACAACATTTGTCCCGATTCATATGAGCTGATCATGCCATGGCGATCTTCGTGTCGATCATTCTTTTGAAGAGGATGACATGGTCATGGTGTACGAAGAACGATTAAAGGCCGGCCCGAGGTTCCTCTAGCCGATTTCTATAAGGAGGTCCTAAAATTTCACCGAATATCCATTGTTCAAATCCACCCCAACTCGTGGCGGATCTTGGTTGCTTTCCGAGGTCTATGCCGAGCTAAGGGAATCGACCTGTGCAAAGTGTTCGCCAAGCCGCACCGCTAACTCACCGAAAGGACGATGACCATCGGTTCTTTCAGCGTAAGCCTAATTGCGGGCTCTTTTCCGACCGCCTCGCCTCTTAAGAACCGGAAGAATCGTTTCTTCATTGTGAGGAGCAAAGATCCGAGCCGCTTTGAGGACTTCCCGCACTGGTGGTACCAGTGGACCCTTGCTTCCAACCATATTACCTCGAGCGAAGAGGAAAGTTTGATAGTGATGGATCTCAAGAGTGAGGCTGCCACTAAAAAGTATTCTTGTTTGGATTCGTGATCGCCGAGCTGCACCATTGACTGTTTCACCGCCATCGCCAAGACCGCGAACTTCCGCTCTCTAACCTCGGCATCGGTATTTTCTATATCTCAATTCTCACGACCTTAGTGATCTCACTAACCTTTTCTTTGTGCAGTATGGCGGGTGGTGAGGGTTCAAGGAAACTAAGAAGGAGAGAGAGATCTCCTGAAGATAAAGGAGATAAAGCGTCGAACGACTCCAAACGCCTGGCCACGAACTCAGGGAGATACAAAGTGATCCTCCCAACCTTCGGTCCGCCGACCACCGGCTACCCGATCTCCTCCTAGATCGGAGGAGCAGCCTCCGACTCTTACGCTTGTTCCAAGCAGGAAGGGGGCCTACTCAAACTTACGAGGACCTCTTCTGGGCGCCAAGTACGATCGATCGCTTGAGGAATAACCGGATCAAGGAGAACTCGATTTCGCCAAAATCCCGGGTCTACCATCTTCTTTCGGGAGGATCGACAGGCTATCCTGAATGGTCTCGACGACATATTGACTCGACCATGAGCTTAAACGTGGAGTGTCCGTGAACCGCACCATGATCCGAGAGGATTCATACCGGGTAAGGAGATCGGGAAGAAAAATCAGAGGTGGATTCTCTCCGATCCCAACTCTCATCCGCCGGATTACATATCTCAAGTCGAGGGACGGGCAAAGCTCCATGAAGACCGGTTGGCCGAACAATCGTGCTTTGATGAGAGGGACCGTGCTCTTAAGGAAGTCCAGTGCTTCATGCCAACGGTTACTGTGTCGCTCAACTTATAGAGGAACTTGAGGCGAAGGATAAGGAGCTTAAGGAGAAAGATAAGGAGCTTAAGGAGAGGGATGAAGAGATGGTGACGGGATAGCCGAGGCCTATGTGAAGGCTCACAAGGACCTCTTAGCCGCACTCCGTGAGCGTTACCTAAGAAGACTTTTCTTGGATGGCCGATGTGGCTCCCGAGGACAATGATGAAGACAAAGGAGGATGAAGCCGAGGGTGAGAGGGAGAGAGGGAGTGATCCAAATGTAGATCAGCCGGGGGTGATCCTCACCAATAACTTGTACAAATTATGACATGAAATGAAATGCCTTTTGTTCAATGAATGATTGTGTTCGGAAAATTTTAAACCATTATTTGTCTGAGTATTTGATTGTATGAGCACAGCAAAACAAAAACTAAATGTGATTATTAATCTAAGTATGAGAGATCGGAAAGCACTGTGAACATGAGATCGGTAGGGAAGAAATGCTGAATGTAACTTGACCGAAAATTTAACTCGAACACTTAAGATCGGAATCGAACCAAAACTTTAGCTCTTAAACTTTCGAAAGGAGGTCGGCAATAAAACGGTAGGAAAAGATCTAGTGCCCGCTCATTTTATTCATCAACAGAGATCAGAATATTCTTGACAGTCGGAAATCCGACATCGGGTTTGAGAGGTCGGTAAAATGATTTTGAGAGATCGGCGAGGCTTTAATGAATGTGAGGACTTAGCATTGATTCAATTCTCTGTGAGGAGAGATCGGAAATGTGATTAGCTGTTCAAAGAAAAGATTTTTATTGATTCTAGGATCGCCAAAATATGGTGTCGACACGCCTCTCTTTACATAATTTCAATTAAAGGAAAAATTTCCGTATAGGAATTATGTAAAGATTCCGACTCATATTTTGGACGATTAGGTATTTGAAATTAGGGAACTAAAGCACACCTAAGTTAATGACCTAGAGAATTAAAATCAACTTGGATCTAGAAACCAGAGGTTGATAACAGGAATGTAAATTGCATGACATTAAAATCAACTTGGATCAAGGAACCAGAGGTTGATAGCAGAAATGTAAATTGCATGAAATTAAAATCAACTTGGATCAAGGAACCAGAGGTTGATGGTAGAAATGTAAATTGCATGAAATTAAAATCAACTTGGATCAAGGAACCAGAGGTTGATGGTGGAATTGCATGAAATAAAAATCAACTTGGATCAAGGATCCAGAGGTTGATAACAGAAATGTAAATTGCATGAAATTAAAATCAACTTGGATCAAGGAACCAGAGGTTGATGGTGGAATTGCATGAAATTAAAATCAACTTGGATCAAGGATCCAGAGGTCGATAACAGAAATGTAAATTGCATGAAATTAAAATCAACTTGGATCAAGGAACCAGAGGTTGATGGTAGAAATGTAAATTGCATGAAATTAAAATCAACTTGGATCAAGGAACCAGAGGTTGATGGTGGAATTGCATGAAATTAAAATCAACTTGGATCAAGGATCCAGAGGTTGATGGTGGAATTGCATGAAATTAAAATCAACTTGGATCAAGGATCCAGAGGTTGATAACAGAAATGTAAATTGCATGAAATTAAAATCAACTTGGATCAAGGAACCAGAGGTTGATGGTGGAATTGCATGAAATTAAAATCAACTTGGATCAAGGATCCAGAGGTCGATAACAGAAATGTAAATTGCATGAAATTAAAATCAACTTGGATCAAGGAACCAGAGGTTGATGGTAGAAATGTAAATTGCATGAAATTAAAATCAACTTGGATCAAGGAACCAGAGGTTGATGGTGGAATTGCATGAAATAAAAATCAACTTGGATCAAGGATCCAGAGGTTGATGGTGGAATTGCATGAAATTAAAATCAACTTGGATCAAGGATCCAGAGGTTGATAACAGAAATGTAAATTGCAGGAAATCAAAATCAACTTACAAGGCGAGTCTAACCCTGACACATGAAGTTCTTTCCCTGAAGAAGTGTACTTAACAAGATAACGAAGGCGGATGATTAATGGAGGAGGAGTTGCAAGACCTGACCTATGATCTCATTCTTTCGGATACCCCTTTTTCATTCCCGACTTTCTTCTTACTCTACGGAGAGCGCCCTTGCGGGTTTTCACTTTCTCTTCGTCCATTCGACCAGAAGCGCCCTTTCGGGTTTTCACCTCTAGAATTTTTTTTTTTTTTTTTTTTTTTTTTTTAAGGCTATTTACAGCAAATAACATAATAATTTACTTGTGGTTATCAATTTTAAAATTAAAAAATTAATGAAAAAATTTTAAAAAATTAATAGCGAATTAAACAAAGAGTAAGGATAGCATGGGGAAAATAATGTAAGGAATGAAGTATAACTTTATTAGAAAGAATAGACTTTCAAAGGAAAAGGGCATAAGGTTAGATCTCACATATTCCTTATGGTTAGTTTTTGAAGTCTTTTAACTGCCATTATTTCGAGTCCTCTGAAGCCTCATGCCGTAACGATCTCTTCTCTACCCGTGGTTTCATGCCCTCTTCTCCATTTCGGTTCTTGGGACGCCCTTTTGGGTTTTCACCCCAATATTTTTTTTTTTTTTTTTTTTTTTTTTTTTTTTTTTTGGACGCCCTTTCGGGTTTTCATCCTTTCCCCTTTTTATGCATAGTATCTCTTGACAGTGTCGGCATTTACTGGTCTCGAGAATTCTTCACCGTCCATGCGGGTCAAGATCAAGGCTCCTCCGAAAATGTCTTTTAACCACATAGGGTCCTCATAGGTTGGTGACCACTTGCCCCGGGGTCGCTTTTGGTTCAAAGAAGACTTTCTTCAGCATTAGGTCCCCGGTTGGAATTCACGCAGTGCGCATTTTTATCAAATGCCCGCCATTCTTCTCTCGTATAATTGTCCGTGACATGCCGCGTTAACCTTTTCTCATCCAAGAAATTCAATCGATCCAACCTTGATCGATCCATTCGACTCATCGATCCTCGATTCCTTCAAAATCCTTAGGGACGGATTTCAACCTCAATAGGCAATACAGCCTTCCATCCCGTAGACCGGTGAGTATGGAGTTGCCCGGCCGAGGTTCTTACTAAGTCCGGTATGCGTGAAGAGCGTAGGGAAGCATATCATGCCAATCCCTATATGTAACCGTCATTTTCTGGATTATTCTCTTGAGGTTTTTGTTTGCAGCTTCCACCGCTCCATTCATCTGGGGACGGTATGGGGAGGAATTGAGGTGTCGGATTTTGTATTGATCACATAATTCCTGAATCTTCGGACCATTCAAGTTCTTGGCATTATCAGTGACAATTTCATTCGGGAGACCATGCCGGCAGATGATATTGCTTCTGAAGAATTTGAGAAACGTGTTCTGCGTGATGTGAGCATAGGATGTCGCCTCGACCCACTTGGAGAAATAGTCGATGGCTACAAGGATGAATCTGTGCCCATTGGATGCCTTGGGATTGATGGGACCAATCACATCTATGCCCCACATTGCAAAAGGCCACGGTGAGACGAGATTGAACAGCTTGTGAGGTGGTACATTTATCGGATTCACAGAATCGACACTTGTGGCACTTCCGAAATACTCGATGCAATCCTTTTCCATTGTGATCCAAAATACCCACGAGGCATGATTTGCTTCGCCATCATGTGTCCATTGACGTGAGTGGCACAATTTCCCTCATGAGTTTCAAACAGGATTTTCTTTGCTTCCTTTGCATCTCCACATCTCAACAATTCTCCGTTGGGGCTCCTCTTGTATAGGGTCTCTCCACTGGGAAAGTACCCTAATGCTAACCTCCGAATCATTTTCTTTTCATTTTTGCTTGCCCTCAAGGGAATTCTCCGTTCTACAAGAGACTGTGATGTCATGATACCAAGGCTTTCCGTCGCTCTTCTTCAATCATGAAGCAATAGGTCGGCTCATCCCTTACCTTAATCTTCAACGTCTCAAACATCCGCTCTTCTTCGATTTGAGCCATAACAGCTAGAGTAGCTAAGGCATCAAGAAATTGATTCTTGTCTCTACTGTGTGAGTGAAAGAGAATACTTCAAATTTCTAGATCAACTCCAAGAAGTACTTCGATATGGGATCAACTTGGGATCCTTAGTTTGCCATTCTCCCTTGACTTGATAGATTATCGAGCCGAGTCTCCGTGACACCTCCAACTTTCTCGATTTTCATCTCTATAGCGGCATGTAGACCCATTACACAAGCTTCATACTGCGACATTGTTGGTACAGTCAAACCCCAACTTAGCAGCCTATTGGGAAGTGCTTTCCTTCCGGGATACTAGTACAGCTCCGATTCCATTTCCTGATAAATTGACTGCTCCATCAAAATACATTTCCCATACATCAGTTGGCTCGTCTTCTTTGCAGTCGACCTCATTAATATGTTCATCAGGGAACTCAAAATCCAAAGCTTCATAATCCGGGATAGGGTTTTCTGCTAGAAGGTCAGCAATCACGCTACCTTTCACCGCTTTCCGGGTCATATAAACTATGTCATATTGGGAGAGTATAACCTGCCACTTGGCTATCCTCCCTGGCACGAACGGGCTTTCAAATACGTATTTGATAGGATCCATCCTGGAGATAAGCCATGTCTTGTGATTCAACATGTAGTGCTTAAGGCGATTTGCCGTCCAAGCTAACGCGCAGCAAGTCTTTTCTAAGAAAGAATACCTCGACTCACAATCATTGAACTTCTTGCTCAGGTAATAAATGGCCCTCTCTTTTCGGCCGGTATCATCATGCTGTCCCAAAACACACCCCATAGAATTCTGTTGGACTGCCAGGTACAGGATCAAAGGCCTGCCTGCCACAAAGTGACCAATACCGTGGATTTGACAAATACTGCTTGATTGTTTCAAAGCCTTTTGACAATCCGAATCCCATTGGGTAGGGTTGTTCTTCCGGAGTAATCAAAATAGGCTCACTTTGGCGTGAGATTAGAAATAAACCTCGAAATGTAGTTCAGCTTTCCCAGAACTGCGCACCTCTCTTTCTGTTTTTGGGGACGGCATTTCTTGAATAGCTCGAACTTTGTCTGGGTCCACTTCTATTCCCTTCTCGCTTACTATGAATACCAACAGTTTTCCCGATCTAGCTCCGAATATGCACGTAGCAGGTTCAGCTTCAACTGGTATTTCCTGAGCCTTTCGAACACCCTCCTTAACACCTGAACGTGGCTCTCCTCTCCCCGGGATTTGATGATCATATCATCCATATACACCTCCACTTCTTTATGCATCATATCGTGGAATAATGTGACCATTGCGCTACCGTAAGTGGCCCCGCATTCTTCAACCCGAATGGCATGACCCGAGCAGCGTATCACCCCCATTGGGTGATAAAAGCAGTTTTATCCTTGTCTTCCTCGTCCATTGGGATCTGATTGTACCCTGAGGCCACATCAATACACGAACATCTGCCCAAACCCGCAGCATTGTCAACTAGCACATCAATATGGGGGAGAGGGAAGTCGTCTTTCAAGCTAACTTTATTAAGATCCCGGTAGTCAACGCACACCCTGACTCTCCCGTCTTTCTTCATCACCGGGACGACGTTAGCCACCCATTGGGGATATTTGACCACTTCTAAGAACCCGGCCATACATCGCTTTCTTGACTTCGTCCCGAACCTTAAGTAGTGTGTCGGGATTCATTCTCCTTAGCTTTTGTTTTACCGGGATTGTCCCCGGGATCAAGGGAATTTTGTGCGTTGCTATCTGAGGGTCCAAACCCACCATATCATCATAGCTCCATG
The DNA here is from genome assembly GCF_030052815.1 of Hevea brasiliensis. Taxonomy (NCBI): domain Eukaryota; kingdom Viridiplantae; phylum Streptophyta; class Magnoliopsida; order Malpighiales; family Euphorbiaceae; genus Hevea; species Hevea brasiliensis. Next base: position 31,710,012 of record NC_079501.1, on the reverse strand, counting down.
AGAATAGGTCGAGAAATTCCTGCTGCATCGATCATATCTCCCAATTCGTCACTCTCCACTACCTTAAGTTCCCTTTTACTTCTTCCGTGCCTAAGTTTATTGTGCGCGCTTTCATCTTCACAAGGCACGAGGGAGGGTTCATCTTTTCATTGCTTTCCTCTGTAAGGTCTTCCTCGTAATTACTTGAAGTAATGGCGCTTATGGGGATTTCAAAATTAACCAGAGGAATTTCTGAGTCTATTGGGTTATTAGGTGTTAATTGATGAATGGTCCTGAATGAATAAAGAATAGAACATGTTATAAGGATGGAATTAAAAAGGAAAGACAAAGAGTATTGGATTAAAAATGCGCTATTAATTCATTAATATTAATGCCATAAGAAAAGGTCCATTTACAGTATTACACTTGTCACCATGGACAAAGTGATCAAGTGTAGATAACCAGAGGTCCTTTACTCGAGATTGAGTACAGTGGATATCCTCCGTTGTCCAGCTTGTCAAGCTCCCGCTCCTCACCATTGGCGAAACTAGGGCCTCATACAAGGAATCTAGTTGGATGACATCTATGGATGGATCATCGGTGATTCTTCTATATTTGCCTGATGTTGAATGACCGGTTTGGTGAAGATTTCCGTGATTCTCGACTACTTTCACCTTTCCCATCTTCCGTCAAATCTCCGATCCCAAGCATTTTTCTCATCCGGAACCGCCCATCCGCGAGGGCATCCTCCTCATACCCCAAACCACAACGGCCTATCTTCTGAATGGCCGGTATAGGCTCGACAATCCCTTGTAATGTGGCGCCTAGGCCCTTACCTTCTTCATACCCGCTTCTTGACATTACTTTGGCCACCATAGCCATGGCCCCCTCCTTCCCAAGATCTTGTAACTCAAGGGCCGGAAAGAGCTTTCCAATGATTCTCTACGCCTCCACATAGGGAAGTGATTGCGCTTGGTGACCAGATAGCTTCTTCCCCTCACCGTGATGATTTTGCCGCCCTTAATGTATTTGATCTTTTGGTGCAAAGTCGAAGGAACAAAGATTCGCAGAATGGATCCAAGGCCTCCTAACAAAGATGGTGTAGGTGGCTCAATGTTCATCACTTGAAACGTGATAATCGAAAGTACATGCACCGACTGGATTGGCAAGTCAATGTCCCCAAAGACTTCTCTCCTTGTTCCACAAAAGCTCACCACCATAGCACTTTGACGTATGTCCGATTGGTCAACCGCAATCTAGCCAAGGTAGCGCTAGGCGCATATTGAGGGTCGATCCGTTATCGATGAGGACCTTGGCCACTATACAGCCTTTACATTTCCGCGTTACATGCTGAGCTTTATTATGCCCTAAGCCTGCAGGGTCTACCTCCTCTTCCGAACAGGCTACAGAGCTGGATGCCTGGATTTGTCCCACTAACTTCTCAAACCGCCTGAGTAATGTCGTGGTTGACAAAGGCCCGATCCAGATTCTCTGTAAGGCTTGTCTGCACTTCCGAACTCAAAATCGATAACAAATAAATCCGAGCGGGTGTCTTTCTCAACTGCTCCACCACATCATACTCGCTCGCTTCATTATTTGGAGCAACAGCTTCTTCATCTTCTATGCTCAATGTGCTCGCTTCCCTCGCTTTCTCAACCTCCTCTTCCGTGTTTCTTGATGACTCTCCCATCTTTACTTTCCCTTTCTCTTTTCTCTTCCTCGTTCGTAACACCTCCCACTTCGGGTTATAAACTCGACTTCTTGCCTGTGTGGAGAGGGTTTTATTGCAATAACAGGCTGGGACTTGTTTGGGAGTAATGTCGCTGGCGTGTCCAAAGATAAGTCATCCTGAAGTGCTCGTGAGGAGCGAAACATGGCTTTGGTGGTGCCGGAGGTGAGGCAAGGCTAGGAGCGGATGTGCTGCTTGACGCTCCCTGAGTAAAAACTTGGAAATTATAGTTCCAAGGGACAGCATGAGTGTTGGTGATGGGGAGCTGAGGTGGAGTCTGAATAACTGTTACTGGTGGTGAGGCTACTGGGGGTGAGAAGGTGATTCTGGGTTTGGAGGTAGAGGCGTTCTGGCCGTATCCGGTGGTGTTCACTCCTTTTTCCGTTTTTAGCTTTGTCTGGTATCTCAGAACCCTGAGAGACAATAAGTTCTGGACTTCTTGCCTGAACCCCTCACAATCTCGCAGCTCATGGTCAGCTGCCCCTCCGTGATAAGGACACCCCGTATCCTTCTCAGCTCCCGCTACCTGAGGGGAAAGGTAACCTTCCCTCATTGCTATAGCAAAAATCTCCTCAAAGTATGGAACCAGCTCATCCACTTCTGGTGTTGATCCCTCTCCCTTAGACTCAATCATATTTACACCACTACCCGCATTATGGTTGGGCAGTGGATTTGAGGTGACATTGGGGAGGGAACCATTCCCCTCAATCTTCAACCACCCGCTCGGACAAAGCGTGCACTCTCCCTCTGAGTGCCCCGCAGTTGTCGGTTGAATGCCCTTGTGCCCCTCCATGGTACTCACAACGGGCTGTGGCATCATACCACCTGGGATATGGCGGCCGGATTGGGTCTAAAGGGACTGGTACGATTTGGTTTATACCGACAAGGTATCGGTATATTTCACTGAGAGGGAGGGGAAGGGGTGGATCAGGATTCCTTGGAGGTCTTGGGTTATTTTGTGGTGGCCGTGGTTGAGCTGGAGGAGGAGGTGGTCTTGGTTGGAAATTTGCAGGTGGGGCGTATTGTGGGCGTGGTTGTGAATAATTAGGGAAAGGGGGTGGGATGTTCGCGATAGTTGGGCCATGAGAGGGAGGATATGGCCGGTAGTTATTTTGGGGAAATTGGGGAAAATTATTCTGTCTAGTGATGGAATGCACCTCACTCTCCTTTTTCTTGCCAAAATTGGCAGTCTTTTTCACAGGGTTTTCAGCCAACTCCTGTAGTCTTCCTATTCTCAGATTAGCTTCAATTCTCTCACCGGCTTGGATGATATCTGAGAAACTGTTGGAGGTATTTCCAATCATCAGGTTGAAGTAGGGAGCCTTCAATGTTTCGATGAATAGGGAGCAAAGCTCATTGTCGGTCACTGGAGGATATACTTCTGCAGCCTTCTCCCTCCATCGTTGGGCGTACTGCTTGAAACTTTCCCGCCTTTCTCTGCACTGTGTTCGAGGTACCTCCTAGTGGGTCCCCCATCACAATTGAATTTATATTGCTTCGTAAAGGTATCGGCTAAATCCTTCCAGAGTGTAGCTTGCTCTCGCCCAATTGTATGCACCATCTCGTAGCCGCCCGAGAGGCTCGTGAAAGAAGTGAATGAGAAGTCTATCGCCTTCCGTTAAGGCGGACATTTTGGCAATGTAGGTTGCCGTGGATGCGGGATCCGAAGTTTCCGTGTACTTGTCAAATCCGAACCTTGAATTTGGGTGGTACCACCACATCCGCACCAATCTCGTGATTTACACATCGATCGAACCATACATGTTCAGCCTCTATTGCTCTCGCCTTTCTTCTAGGCGAGATAGTTTCGTTATCTCTCGCCCTATGTTCTCCTTCCATCAGATGATACACTCCTCCAACCGGAGCCGAGGGGTGGAGTAAATCGAGGGATCGGATTGAATGGTGAGGCTCGGCATTTGAGACGGCCGTAATAGGAAAAAGGTGGGTCATTATTTATGGTCACCGGATTGACAGTGATTGTCGGTTCCGAATGGGAGACTGAAAGGTAAAAGAGGTTGAAGCTTGCTGAGGATCATTTGTTGTAGGAGGCGGAGGAGGTAATGGTGGGCTAGGTTCAAGTAGGTTTGTTCGAGACATTTCCTTCATTAGTCTCATAATTTCGTAAAGTCGATCTTTCAACTCTGAGACCGCCTCGTAGGTTCTGCACTTGCTCCCGATTTTCCATTATCTTCCTTGTTCGAGATCTTGTTAAGTACACTCGCTTAGGTTGAACCGTGTTTGGTCGACTTGCCTTGTTTGAATCAATATTGATTTCTGTGAGGATAAAAATTTAAATGAATTTAAGTTTTGCAAAGAAACTAAAAGTCCCGGTCCGACGAAGGATACAGGGCATTTGAGAGCCAGTTGGAATCGCAAAAGGATAATCGCCTCACTTTATCATGGCATCGCTCGATAGTCCGACTGAATGACGAGATTGAATGCGCATTTATGATACCCGCCCATATAGCGCATTTCAATTTTTCACATAACCCTAGCGAGGAGTTCCTACGGAGTCATATTATTCATTCACAAATCGCTAGACAATGGTCCAAAAATCATTTCATTAATCAATAATTTGTACAAGATATTCTTTACATCACCCTAGGTTCCGGGAGGTTCTTTATAATGAGATGACATTTTCTCGAGATACTCATATAACCTTTCCTCTTGTTTGGCAGATCGAACACTTTCAGAGCATACTGATTCTGTAATAGTTCCTTTTTTCCCTGTGCTATCATTTTCTCCAACTGGTCCACATTTTCTTTCAGTCCTTGATATAGGGCAGCTTGTTTCTCTTTCTCTTTCCTTTCTTTAGCACACTCTTTCAAGATGTCGTTGATGAGGAGTGCCTGTTCTTTTAATTCAAGCTTCTTCTTCTTGTTTTCCTGTTTATACTCTTCAACGAGTACCTCTTGGTACTTCATCCTTTCCTGAAGCTTACTATTCTGCCCTTTCATCTCTTTGACCTCAGTTTGGAGAGAGTTTCTTTCTTTTTCCCACTGTACCTCTTGCTCTTCGAACCCTATCCTTTCGGCCCTTGCCTCTTCCTTGAGCTTTCTTACCCTTCTCTTAAGTTTCTGCTGTTGGTCCTCCGATTGTTTCATTCTGCTCTGCACTGTGAGTTCTCGGTATTTGCCTTTGTAGCGAGTCAACCAGCGACATCGCCTTCCTCTAATAGGGCGTCTTGGCGAGGGTTGTCGTCCTTGAATTCTATGGTAGAGCGTTCTTGGTCCCTATCAGCTCTCCATTTAAGGTAATCGCCCGAGGCACTTGGGCCTTTGGGTGATCTCTCCATTAGAGTGATGTTTTCCCAGGACTTGCGAGCCCTCTTCAACCCTTCTTCTTCCTTGAGCTCATGGTAGAAGTGACCTTGGTGGTATTCTTTAATGTTGATCATGGACTGTGTTGAGCCAAATTGCCTCATTACCAGTGCTGGAGTGTAACTTGTATACCCGGTTATTCCAATCAGGGATACCGACTGAATACCTCCTGTACCAATCAAGACGGGTTGGCTTGACGCCCACAGCTTCCTCCAACAGTAATCATGGCTATTGAAACTCAAAATCCGTTCCCGCCACTGTTTTTCATCCTTCGAGCTGATCACTAACCGGATCATCTTCTCAATAGGAGGCTGGTCAAGGTACCAAGTCAATCCTTTTGTCTCCGCAGGACACATGTGACTGATAGTCCAGAGGTATAATAACTGAGAGCAACACTTAATGGACCCTTTCCCCTGTTGTCTGCAGTAAGTTAGGGTTAACAAGGTTTCGGCAAGAATTGCCGGTATCGGATTGATCCTCGCTTTCTATCGTCCAAAATACCTCCATCAGACCGCTAGTGATGATCCCCAATGGCCCCGGAACAGGATCGCACCATAGATTCCCAAGGCGAGTGCTACGGAAGCTTGATCCCACCGCTTTCTCTTGGAGGTGATAATCTAACCGCTTTCAAGGTACGCCCAATACCATCCATGCGTGTTCCCTTTGATCGCTTCTCGACTTCACTTCTTCCGGGGAAAACCCAACATGTGTGCCAACCGCTTCTGTGTCCGTCTATGCTCGAGGTGTAAGTAGATCCTGCTCGCAAAGAGTATGGGATCCCCAAAGAATGCCCGATATTCTTCCATAGTGGGGACCGTGTCAATGTCATTGAAAGAGAATACTCCGCACTTAGGATTCCAAACCGACAACATGGCTTTTAATGCCGGATTTGGACCTTGACTTGCATTAAGGTTGCAATCCTTCCGCATTTCTCTTCAAATGCACCTTGACTGGGTCGGAAGCAACCTCCATCTATTAGACATACCTCGAGGTTGTTCATTTTGACCTCTATTTTGTCCAGATCTAGCGAAGGTAGCGAGCTAACAGTGCCTCTAAGCATCATTTTGCGAGGGTACCGACTATGAACCGATTCGACCAAAGTCTAGCATTCGAGCCTTTTCTCACGATCGACTCGAGGATGCCATGATAAAAATGATGCCTATCCTTTACTGCACTTCGGTTTGGTAACGCCTGCGGGAGAATTTGTTAGTAAGACAAATTAGGGTAATTTTGAATCATACTGTTGACAGGGTAACACGTACACATTTATCAAAGTAGGAAAATGTGTAGGCGTTTCAGTAGAATTCAAGATTACCCTCACAAAATGAACGAAAAGGAAATCAAAAGAGAGCAAGGTAAGAGTAAACATGTCCCTTTTGTCCTATAATAGGGAGACTCCTGATACCGGATAAGTGCTACCTATTTGGGATAGTTCTATCTTATGAGGTAGTTTACTACAGCTTTCAACTATCGTGATGGTTTAGCTCAGGATCTAATTTTTCTAATAGCCACAGGTTCCCAAATTGCCCCTACTGTAAACAGTAGAGCCCCATTCTACCCCCATGATATTGTCGGGAAAATTCCACGGGTATCACGGTAAATAGAACGAGTTTCAATTTGAGCAGAAGCCTTCACGGATACTAACGGGGTAAAACCCACGGGTACCGCTACATGACTCCCTCCTACTTTCCTAAAAAGGGTAAGAAAGCCCGGGTTAGGACCATAGTGTGTGAGGACATTGTGTGAGTGTTCAGTGTGTGAAGGGACACTTTTACCTCTTCCCAATTCAGGGGGATTTTATTTTTTCATTTTCCCTTTTTCCTTTTTTTTTCGAGCGAAGAGCACTGAGAGGGAATAAAACAGGCAAAACAAACAAAACGGTTAGCAGCAATAATAATCAACGTATAAAACATCGTCGAGTGAGCCCATCTAACTATAATTTGATCGGACAAAAATTAAGCCTACTTTTGGGCCTCTAGATCGGTTGGGTCCTAGACCCTCCTGGAGTCGCTAAGTCGTCGCAATGGGATTTTATGTCGCCTGACGATCTCTCACCGAAGTGGGAAAGAGTGAGGAGTCGCCACCTTAGTTTTGAGGGAAACTAAAGAAAACCATTTGAGAAGTTAAATTAAAAATGAAACCACTTCAAAACAGAGATTCTAAGTTCGGGGTCCGTAAACGGGTGGGGAAGGTGTTAGGCACCCCACCTCGTCCCTTAATAAGGGTAAGTAGATTTAATTCTGGGTCCTTTACAATTTAGTTAGATGGGCTTAGGCGGCAATGTTAATCATTTTGGTAGAATGAATGTTTGAAATTTCACTTAATTTGGATCACCCATATACATAAGTAAATGAGACAACCTTAGTGAACGGTGTGAGAATCGGGTAAGAACTCTCCTCCGATCTTTTTTAAGTTGTTCATTAAAATTTTGAGGGGAGACCGGATAAGAACCCTCCTCCGGTCTCTTTTAAGTTATTTATTTAAAGTTTTGAGGATGAGACCGGATAAGAACTCTCCTCCGATCTCTTTCAGATGTTTATTAAAATTTGAGGTGGAGACCGGATAAGAACTCTCCTCCGATCCTTATTTAATGTTTATTAAAATTTTGAAGGGAGACCGGATAAGAATCCTCCTCCGATCTCTTTTAAGTTATTTATTAAAATTTTGAGAGGAGACCGGATAAGAACCCTCCTCCGATCTCTTTCAGATGTTTATTAAAATTTGAGGTGGAGACCGGATAAGAACTCTCCTCCGATCTCCTTTTTATAGTTATTAGAATTTTAAGTTGAGACCGGATAAGAACTCTCCTCCGATCTCTTTTCAGTTAACAGAGCCCGAAAAGACTTTTCTGATCTCCTGAATTTTGATGTCCTAAGAACCTAAAGTTAAAGATCCTGACGTTCAAAGATGTCAGGGATAAGGCTTCTCGATACCTTTTGGCTAGACGGGGAAAACTAGACTTGATTTACCGACCTTCCAGATATTCATTTTTACCAATATCTGTTAATGACCGATCTATTCTATTTCGTTTACTTTGGTTTTGTCTCACTTTGTGGCCTCTTCGCTGAACTGCCATTTATGTCAGCCTAATAGTTTGGCTATTTTCTTGACGTGTTATTCATGTCTTCCCTCAAAAGAGACCTCTAAGTCGCAGCTTGCCTACGCTTACCCAAACATTTACATACTATCGAGTTAGAAAACTTGCTTTGAAATGATGAAGATTAATAAAATAAACTGATCACTAAAGAAATGATTTAGGAGTGTCATTCTTTAGGGATCGTTCGTGCAAAAAGTAAACTTGAAGAAAATCGCAGATGTAAGAAAACAAGGAAAATGCGGAAAATAAACGTGGACACTTAATAAAACAAGAGCATGAACTCCTACAATAACACCTTTGAGGTTCTCTAGTGCAAAATAATCTTTGAAGGAAGTTGTATGTATAAAGAACAAAGGAAGTGTGGAAAATAAACGTAAGCAACAAAGATGAGCTCTACCGTGAGGAGCCAAATATATTGAAATAACTATGAGGTGGTAAATAGTGATGAAGATGGCGGATTGATCACCGAGAGTTGATGTCATCGTGAAACCGAGAGATGCTTTAGCTAAAAGGTAACCGGTAAGAACCAGTGAAAGGAAGTTGAGCTTGAACAGAGGAAAGGAAAGCAGATGATGAGAGTATGACCAGATAATGAACAAACTTGAAATTTATAGTTCCAATATTCAAAATCTTTTTAAAGAAAACACTCCTGACAACTAGATTCAAAAGTATTTTTAATCACTACAAAAAAACAGAGTAACAAAATGAATGAAGTATCAGATTTCCTCCACGATAAAAGCAGCCTCTTGCCTATATTTTTGTCACCCCCCTTGAACAGTTTTTCATGCAGTATTTATAGGAATCGGTGCTCCCATGAAGGGTCAAGATTCATTTTGAGGGAGATGGAGGGTCGATTTTGAAGTACATGATCGGATGTTCAGAATTAAAGAGAATCAAAACGAATGGCTGAGATCACTTCTCAAAGTATTTGTCTTTTTCCTATTTTAATCCGACGGTATTGAATCTTCTTGTCCGGAACTATCTGAGGGCTGAGAGTGAAAAACGCTGGTATTGTCATCTTCTTTTTGATCCAAGGGTTCCTGATTCATCCTTACAAGTGAGATCAACGGTGGAGATTGGGATGTACAGGATCGTCATGACACACTCGTACCACAAGATTATGTGGCGATTCTTAGGCGTGCGGTGGAGATCTCGTCGCCACGCTTTAACTACCTCGCCCGATTCTCGACGACGGTTATTGGAATTTGTCTTATTCTTTTTGTCTTCCGATCCTCCCCTAGCTCCTATTCCGATCTCTCATGCCGATCTCCTATCTCCGATCCCTTTATCCCTTAATCACCGATTCGGTCCAAGCATTAATTGCCTCGATTCTCGGCGCCCGCTTGCTTTCCGCCAAAGAATAAATGCTCATTTTCCCTATATATACCCTCGTTGATAGTGGCATTTCCTTCATTCGATTTTTCTCTTTCTCCTTGTTTCTTGGTTCTAGCTGTTCCGGGGAAAGTTCCGGCTACAACTGTGGTTTTGATCCTCTTCCGATGGAATTCCCTTTTCCTCGCCTGAAAATTTACGATCCCGGTGATTGGATGGTCCTAATTGACGATGGTGAGAGAACTGGATTTGACCGATCCGTATTGCGGGCTTCGGTTGTACCGATCTCGAGTTGCTCAACTGAGTTCATTCGGCTTTTCATCACATTGAGTGTTCCGACAGCGATGCTGATCCACATTGGGTGTTCCGACAGCGGATGAAGCATCCGGTCGGCAATATCCTTGGGATCAGTTATAAACTGATCCTTGGAACACCTGGGAGTATCCTTGGAATTAGTTATAAACTGATCCATGGATCTCCGAGTATCCTTGGGATCGCTTGTAACCGATCCTTAGATCACCTCTTCGATAGGATTTTTCACCGGTCTCTAGAGATCACAGAAATGATGTGATCCAATGTTAGTGTAATCCGATCTCTAGAGATCGCCCAAATGATGTAGTCTGTCAATGTAATCAGATCTCTAGAGATCACCCAAATGATGTAGTCTGTCCTTTATTGTAATCCGATCCCTAGAGATCGCCCAAATGATGTAATCCGATCTTTTTGCAAATAAAGACTTTATTTTGCAGTTATCATCTTATTATTTTTGCATTGATTATTTTCCGATCTCTAAGGTGGTTATCCGATCTGGTTCTTTACTTGAATGACACTTGACTGATCCTTTATTCAAAATATTTAACTTATTATGCCGATCTCCAATTAACCGATCTCTGAACATTCGGATATTTGAGAGAAGTGTCGAACATTTGCCGAGTCTCACCAATCGATGCGCCGCCTAGAACCTCGCGAGCATTAAATGCTCGGACTAGTATAAATAGGGGAGGGTTAGCCAGTTGTTTTCTCATTTCATTTTCAGTCTCCTGCTCATAGCTTCGAAGTTTTCTCATTTTCTCCAGTTTCTCCGACGCCGATTAGACTCTGGTAAGGACTTTGATCTTCTTTTTTGTTTAAGTTCTTTGTTTCTTTTGAAATGAGCGGTGCCGAAGGTCAGAGAGCGGCGAGCCCTCCTTCCATTGAGTTCTCTTGGTCATCGTCTGATGAAGAAGAGGCAGTCGGGCCAAGCGCGCAACCTGGACCCCTTAGGGTCTCTGCTCCAGGTCGGGGTCGGGTCGTACCATTAAGGCGTACGCGCCCTTCTTCAAGGAGGGAGACCCTTCCTATAGACGAGCTTCCATCGGTTCTTCGGGAATCCGATCTGCAATCGTTTGTTCAAGAATACAACATTTGTCCTGATTCATATGAGCTGATCAAGTGCCATGGCGATCTTCGTGTCGATCATTCTTTTGAAGAGGATGACATGGTCATGGTGTACGAAGAACAGTTAAAGGCCGGTCTGAGGTTCCCTCTAGCCGATTTCTATAAGGAGGTCCTAAAATTTCACCGAATATCCATTGTTCAAATCCACCCCAACTCGTGGCGGATCTTGGTTGCTTTCCGAGGTCTATGCCGAGCTAAGGGAATCAGACCTACAGCTAAAGTGTTCGCCAAGCCGCACCGCTAACTCACCGAAAGGACGATGACCATCGGTTCTTTCAGCGAAGCCTAATTGCGGGCTCTTTTCCGATCTGCCTCGTCTTAAGAACTGGAAGAATCGTTTCTTCATTGTGAGGAGCAAAGATCCGAGCCGCTTTGAGGACTTCCTCGCACTGGTGGTACTGGGACCCTTGCTTCCAACCATATTACCACGAGCGAAGAGGAAAGTTTGATAGTGATGGATCTCAAGAGTGAGGCTGCCACTAAAAAGTATTCTTGTTTGGATTCGGATCGCCGAGCCGCACCATTGGACTGCTCACCGCCACTGCCAAGACCGCGAACTTCCGCTCTCTAACCTCGGCATCGGTATTTTCTATATCTCAATTCTCACGACCTTAGTGATCTCACTAACCTTTTCTTTGTGCGGTATGGCGGGTGGTGAGGGTTCAAGGAAACGGAAGAAGGAGAGAGAGATCTCGGAAGATAAAGGAGATAAAGCGTTCGAACGACTCCAAACGCCTGGCCACGAACTCGGGAGATACAAAGTGATCCTCCCCAACCTTCGGTCCGCCGACCACCGGCTACCCGATCTCCTCCTAGATCGGAGGAGCAGCCTCCGACTCTTCTGATTGTTCCAAGCAGGAAGGGGGCCTACTCAAACTTCCGGGAGGACCTCTTCTGGGCGCTCAAGCATCGATCGATCGCTTGAGGAATAACCGATCACAAGGAGAACTCGATTTCGCCAAAGTCCCGGGTCTACCATCTTCTTTCAGGAGGATCGGACAGTTATCCTGCATGGTCTCGACGACATATTGACTCGACCATGAGCTTAAACGTGGAGTGTCCGTGAACCGCACCATGATCCGAGAGGATTCGTACCGGGTAAGGAGATCGGGAAGAAAAATCAGAGGTGGATTCTCTCCGATCCCAACTCTCATCCGCCGGATTACATATCTCAAGTCGAGGGACGGGCAAAGCTCCATGAAGACCGGTTGGCGAACAGAATCGTGCTTTGGATGAGAGGGACCGTGCTCTTAAGGAAGTCCAGTGCTTCATGCCAACGGTTACCGTGTCGCTCAACTTATAGAGGAACTTGAGGCGAAGGATAAGGAGCTTAAGGAGAAAGATAAGGAGCTTAAGGAGAGGGATGAAGAGATGGTGACGGGGATAGCCGAGGCCTATGTGAAGGCTCACAAGGACCTCTTGGCCGCACTCCAGGAGCGTTACCCAGAAGAAGACTTTTCTTGGATGGCCGATGTGGCTCCTGAGGACAATGATGAAGACAGTGAGGATGAAGCCGAGGGTGAGAGGGAGAGAGGAGTGATCCAAGTGTAGATCAGGCTGGGGGTGATCCCCCAGCCGAATAACTTGTACAAATTATGACATGAAATGAAATGCCTTTTGTTCAATGAATGATTGTGTTCGGAAAATTTTAAACCATTATTTGTCTGAGTATTTGATTGTATGAGCACAGCAAAACAAAAACTAAATGTGATTATTAATCTAAGTATGAGAGATCGGAAAGCACTTTGAACATGAGATCGGTAGGGAAGAAATGCAATGTAACTTGACCGAAAATTTAACTCGAACACTTAAGATCGGAATCGAACCAAAACTTTAGCTCTTAAACTTTCGGAAAGGAGGTCGGCAATAAAACTGGTAGGAAAAGATCTAGTGCCCGTTCATTTTATTCATCAACAGAGATCAGGAATATTCTTGACAGGTCCGGAAATCCGACATCGGGTTTGAGAGGTCGGTAAAATGATTTTGAGAGATCGGCGAGGCTTTAATGAATGTGAGGACTTAGCATTGATTCAATTCTCTGTGAGGAGAGATCGGAAATGTGATTAGCTGTTCAAAGAAAAGATTTTTATTGATTCTAGGGATCGGCCAAAATATGGTGTCGACATAAGTGTCACTGGTTCGGCCTACTTATCATTTATAAGTGCCTATAATGTTTGTTATATGGCATGAGACTCACCATTCCATCTTATTTATATCTCATATAAATAACTTGGGAACAAACATGAATACAATCTCTCTGGATAAGTCATGTCCTTACTATGAAGTATCCTCGATTGTGAACCTATTTATGATACTTTGTGCTAGAAATATTGTCACTCATATTCTTAACGACTTAAGAATAATATTTCTAACAAAATATCAATGGACCTTTTCTATTACACATAAATATATTATGTAAACGAAAAAGTGGAAATGCCTTTTATTAATAAAACATGTACAAGATACATACTAAATGATATGCTCTAGGGCATACTACTAACAATCTCCCACTAGCACTAGAGCCATTCATTACAATACCTTAGACTCATCTTCTCAAGATTTCGGTCTAACTGAGCTTGTGATAAAAGCTTAGTGAATGGATCAGCTGGATTTTTCAGCTGATGTTATTTTTCTGCATGGTTATATCGCCTTGCCCAACTATATCTCTGATAATGTGATAGTGCCTTTCTATGTGTTTGGATTTTGGGTGAGACCTTAGTTCCTTAGCTCAGAAGATCGCTCCATTGTTGTCACAAAGATAGTGGAACTCGACTCAATGGAAGGAACTACTGTAAGTTCTCACACGAACTTCTTTATCCAAACGACTTCCTTTGCAAAGATTCGATGCAGCAATATACTCGACCTCAGAGTGGAATCTGCAGTCGTGCTCTGTTTGAAACTCTTCCAACTGACTGCAGCTCCATTACAAATAAACACATATCCAGAGGTAGACTTTCTATCATCGATATCTGATTGGAAATCAGAATCAGTATAACCATCCAATTGCAAGTCTCCACCTCCATAAATCAAGAATAAATCCTTAGTTCTTCTCAAGTATTTAAGGATATTCTTGACAGCTATCCAGTGTTCCAAACCTGGATTGGATTGATACCTGCTAGTCAAACTAATAGCATATGCGATATCCGGCTTAGTACACAACATTACATACATTAAACTTCCAATAGCCGAAGCATATGGAATCCTGGCCATCTTATCTCTTTCTTCAGGTGTCTTTGGAGACATCTCTTTAGAAAGGTGGATACCATGTCCCACTGGTAACAATCCTCTCTTGGAATCAAGCATGTTAAACCTCTTTAACACCTTTTCCAAGTATAGACTTTGGGATAAACCAATTATTCTTTTTGCTCTATCTCTATAGATGCGAATCCCAAGAATATAGGTTGCCTCCCCTAAGTCTTTTCATGGAGAATGTATTTGACAACCATACTTTTATAGTCATCAACATACTTGTGTCATTACTCATCAACAGTATGTCATCCACATATAAGACAAGGAAAGTGATAGCACTGTCACTAACCTTCTTATATACACATGGCTCATCCTCATTTTTGATAAAACCAAAGGATTTAATGGCTTCATCAAAACGGATGTTCCAACTCCTGGAAGCTTGTTTCAACCCATAAATGGATCGCTTTAGCTTGCATACCTTGGAACCATCTTGGGATTCAAATCCCCTAAGTTGTTCCATGAAAATATTTTCTTCAATGTATCCATTGAGAAAAGCTGTTTTGACATCCATCTGCCAAATCTCATAATCATAGTATGTAGCTATTGCTAATAAAATCCTAATTGATTTAAGCATGGCAACAGGCGAGAAAGTCTCCTCATAGTCAATTCCTTGCCTTTGGCGAAACCCTTTCGATACTAGCCTTGCCTTATAGGTCTCTACCTTTCCATCAGAACCAATTTTCTTCTTGAAAACTCATTTGTTCCCTATAGGTACAATACCTTCAGGTGGGTCAACAAGATCCCAAACTTGATTCTTATACATGGAATCAATCTCAGATTTCATAGCATCAATCCATTTTGAAGAGTCTATATCTGATATAGCTTCTTCATAGGTAAGTGGATCATCTCTATGATCTACTTCTTCATGAGTAGACAACTCTTGTTCTTCTTCATGAAGAAACCATATCTCACTGGTGGGTGAGATACCCTGGTTGTTCTACGAGGAAAAGCTGTAGATGTTTCATCAACGGGTATAGGTTGACTAGATGGATCTATATCCATCTGATCTGTTGGTTGGTCAGAATTCTCCAATTCTAACTCTATTTGCCTTCCTTTGCCTCCTTCTTGAACAAACTGTTGTTCAAGAAATGTGGCATCTCTACTTATCACAACCTTTTTTGAAGTAGGAAAATAAAAATAATATCCAAAACTATCTTTTGGATATCCAACAAATCGACCTTTTTCTGATCTGGTCTCCAATTTATCAGTGTTCAGCTTTTTGATATAAGCTGGACAACCCCAAATCTTAACATGCTTAAGACTTGGTTTTCTTCCATGCCATATCTCATAAGGTGTGGAAGAAACTGATTTTGATGGAATCCTATTCAGAATATGCAAAGCTGATTCTAATGCAAATCCCCAAAAGAAGATTGGTATATCAGTATAGCTCATCATACTACGTACCATATCCAATAGGGTACGATTTCTCCTTTCAGATACACCATTCAACTGTGGCGTTCCTGGAGGAGTCAGCTGAGAAACAATGCCATGCTCTCTCAAGTATTCATCAAATTCAGTACTCAAATATTCACCTCCACGATCTGATCGAAGAGCCTTAATACTCTTTCCTGTTTGATTTTCTACTTCAGATTTAAATTCTTTAAACTTTTCAAAAGATTCATGTTTGTATTTCATCAAATACAAATACCCAAACCTTGATTTATCATCAGTAAAGGTAATAAAGCAATGAAAATCCCCTCTAGCCATTTCTTTAAATGGACCACATACATCACTATGTATTAGCTCCAAAATATTTTCAGCTCTTAGCCCTTGTCCAACAAAGGGTGATCTAGTCATTTTGCCCTGAAGGCAAGATTCATAAGTTGGAGTAGGCTCAGAGCCCAATGAGGATAGAATCCCCATTTTCTCCAGTTTTGCAATCCTATCTTTTGCAACATGACATAACTTTAAGTGCCAAATATATTTTGAACTTGAGTTGGTTTTCACCATGGCATTGCATTCTTTTAGATCACTTGCATTCAATTTGTGTTTGTCATTATTATCCAAATAATAAAGACCATCATTCACATAACCCGAACCAACATATTTATTTCCAAAATAAATATTGCAAATATCATCTGTGAACTAAAATTCATAGCCATTTCTAGTCAAACTAGATATAGAAATGATGTTCTTAAAAGCATCAGGTACATATAAAATATTATCTAAACACAAAACATGTCCAAACATGTAAAAAGATTTAGATCCTATGGCTAAAGCTTCAACAGTTGAGCCATTGCCAATCCGGACTCTAATATCTTGAGAACGCAAGCTGCTACTATTTGATAGTTCCTGCATATCATTAGAAATGTGAGAACTGGCACCAGTATCTAAAACCCAAACTGTAGATGAACTATGAGTATCATCAGAATCTAAATAACAAGATATGGACATACCTTCCGAAGGTGTATCCTTCTTGTCCTTCAGAGAAGCAAGATACTCTGGGCAGTTCCTTTTCCAGTGCCCATCCTTTTGGTAGTGGAAACACTTTCCTTTGCCTCCATCAGCTTTAGTCTTCCTTTTCTGTTTAGCTATTTTCTTGGAAGGACCAGGAATCTGAGGTTTCTTTTTCTTATTGCCCTTCTTCTAGTTGGACTTTCCAGCAGAAGAAGATGCAACCAAAGCTACCTCTTTTACTTTATTGCCTAGCATATTCTTTTGGGCAATAACTAGCATGTTGAGTAAACCAGCTAAGGTGCATTCCTGTTTAGTCACATGGAAATTTTTCACAAAATTCCCAAAAGACTCAGGAAGGGACTGAAGGATCAAATCCGTCTGTAGTTGGAAATCCATGTTGAAGTCAAGATGTTCCAACTGCTCAATCAGCCGAATCATCTTGTGGACATGATCCCCAACATTCTGTCCCTCAGACATCCTCATACGGAATAGCTGTCTAGATATCTCATACCTAGTATTCCTGCTGTGCTCACCATACAACTCTTGTAGGTGAAGGAGGATCTCACTCGCACTCTGCATGTTCTCATGTTGCTTCTGTAACTCATTACTCATGGAAGCAAACATGTAACACTTAGCTCTCATATCATGCTCTTTCCACTTGTCCAAAGTTTCATGTTCCTCTTGTGTGGCCTCTGGAGGTAAGGGACCAGGAACATTTGAATCTAGAACATATCCTATATGTTCAAGGTTCAGGACAAGTTTCAAATTTCTTAGCCAATCAGACAGATTAGGTCCTGTCAACCTATTGTGATCAAGTATGCTTGCAAGGATATTGGATGGTGGTGGTTGTTTTGTGCTCATTTTTATCAGAAAATTAACTGCAGAAAATAACCAGATTAATTAGTAAATGTATCATGTAATTAACCAAAATGATTATGGTCTTTTAATCAAATTGGTCCTCCCACTAACTTAGCGAATCCTACACTTCCAAAGTAGAAAACGGAAATCCTAGTTGGATGAATTTCTAGTGGGTGATTGAATTCTTATAATTCTATTGATCATCCTTAGGTACATCCATTATTGGAATTACAATAAACTATAAGTGAGCAACTCCTTGCCATCACATCTCATGTGAGGTTCAATCCTTTACCTAGCCCCTAATGCTCAAAATCTCATGTACATCCATTATTGACTTATCTTGCATTAGTTAAGTTGATCCCATTGAGCCAGTAATTATGCAAATAATTTTAATGTCCTCAGGTACATCCAATATTGGCCACTAAACCATTTACATATTTACAACATCTCATGCTTAATAATTATTCTTAAGAAAATCTCTTAAATTAATTGCATCTTATGCAACTATTTAAAATTTCTTAAAATAATTGCCCCAATGGAGGGCCTATGTTATAATTACTTTAATTATAGCATTTCCAAATTAATCATTTGTTTGGAAGATTTTATGGTCATTCTAATTACTATTAAGGTCTCACTTTGCACATTATCCAATTAGCATGCATATATCATATAATAGCATACATTCCCATACATCTCATGCATTCATGGATAAGCAATAAATATGGTATGATCATGGACTTTCTAAGGGATTCAATTCTGAGCCACCAAGAATTGAATCAGGGTATTTTTAGGTGCATTTCATTCATTCATTCATTTTACAAGAGTTGCTGAAGGAGTACGTAATCAACACTTGATCTTGAATTCCTCCCACTGGTCCCACTAATGCTCTTGACCTCCTTGAACTTCTTGCAATCCAATATTACATGGTAATCCTTGGCATACCAAGGTGAATTTACAAGAACTTAAATAAATGAAATTACAACCCAAAAATTATTACAAACTTAATAATACATGCCCAAAATAAATTAAAATAAATTAATTAATTTACAATCCCAAAGAAACATAAAAGAAATAAATCCAATCACATTGGTCTTTTATAGTCCATGATCATCCATCATGCATATCACTATTTAACAATTAAATAAAACATACATACATAAATTAAATTAAATATCTCATATTCAACTTAAAAATCCAGATTTGAATATGATTCAAATAAATTTAAAAATTCAGATTTGAATCACATTCAAACAAATTTAAAAATTCAGATTTGAATCACATTCAAACAACTTTAAAAATTCATATTTGAATCACATTCAAACATTTTTTAAAAAATCAGATTTGAATTTTATTCAATCAATTTTAAGAAATCAGATTTAAATATGATTCAAACAACTTTAAAAATTCAGATTTGAATCACATTCAAACAACTTTTAAAATTCAGATTTGAATCACATTCAAACAATTTTTAAAATTCTGATTTGAATCATAATTTAATTGTGTGATTAAAATTACTAATTAAACACTTTAATTAGTCAAAGAATAGGCCTTAGATCATACAACAATTGCAGAATTAAAAGCCAAACCTTGAACCACCCATGGTAGCCAAACCATGCGCACCATTGATGGTGTTTTTTTAAATATGCCGCCACCTTGCTTTGCAAACAGCAATGATCTTTTGATCTCATGATCAAACACACAATTAAATCATATAATCAATAATCTAAATGGCAAATATAGTGGCTCTGATACCAATTAAAGGAACGGAAGCATGAAAAACACAAGTTTATACCATTGAATTCAAAAATTTTCACCTAGGGTCACATGCATCATGAAAGATTTATTTTTATCTATTTGATTTCAAAGATAAACAACATATTAAAACTCTTTTAATATGTTTTTGGATCTGTATTTGCCATTTAAGATTTTAAAATTAATCAGATTAATTTTAGAACCCTAGATTAAATCAAGAATGATTGCACTAACCTCTTGATGCACTGCAGCGTGTCTGCGCCTTTGAGATTCATCTTCAGGACACCAGATGTTGTCCCTCTAGCTTGTCCACACTAAGAACACCTATGGCAGCCCTTGAACAGCTTCTAAAGCCTTTTCTATTAATTAGAAATTCAAGTTCTGCCTTTTAAGAGATTAGAGATGTAAACAGGACACTAGAAACAATTTCTAGTGTTCTTAATTCAAGAGATTGATGGCTAATCTCTTTGAATTGATGAGAGATGAAGAAGAATAGATGAAAAGCCTCAAGGTGGCATGACAAAGGAGAGAAGTGGCTGCTGGTTGTTTTTCTTTTTCATAACCACACTTAAATAGCTAGGTTAACACATTAAACCCTTGCCACATGTCACCCTCTGATTAGCTCTAGGTTTAAGTGACCCAATCACATTGTGCCAAGTATCAAACCTATATTTAATCTTGATTTTAATCATCTTACATGATTAAAAAACATTTGGTAAGCTTATGTGTAATCCCATGTGTCACCATCTCATGGTGCCATGTGTCACACTGTGAAATGACCAAAATGCCCTTGTGTCTTAATTTTGAGTTCTTAACCCAAAATAATTATTTTTCTTCTTCTAATTTATTTATATCAAATATAAATTAATTAATTAATCTCTATTAATTAATTTCTCATTAATTAAATTCATATTTAAACACTTTAAATATAAATTTCATTTATACTACACATCCAATAATCTAGATTTGGTTTCAAGTCATGCTAGGGACTTTGCAATTTAATTGCAAACCAAACCTATTTAATTAATTAATTAAACTCTTTAATTAATTAATTAAATTATATTTAAATAGGTGATAACTTGTGTATGTGGGTGACTTACTAGGCTCACCACTAATTGGCAATGAGACATGATATCAACTCTTAATATCATCAGAACTCTTTCTTACCATAAATGATTTCTCTAAATCATTTTATGAACCTCATAGACCATGGTTAACACCTAGCATAGTATGCCATGGCCACCCAATTAGTAATAAGGTTTACCTTAAATGAACCTATAATCATATGTTACCATGCACTAGAATCTCTCTGTTACAAAATCCCAACTCAAGCTGGAGTCATGGTTTATGTCAAACTCCATTTGCTATGAATATTATGTTCTCTTTTAATTTCAGTTCTTGATTAAAAAGATTTTCTCATCAGAAACTCTTTTCTGAATAAATCTATCTGTCCTGGCCAGGAACTTGAAACATCAAGAACAATTAAATGAACATAGGATTTTATCTCTATTTACTTAGAGGAACAGATTCCATCTTGATCAACACCTACCTCCATATATAACTAGTAGGAGCCAACACATGCCCATATACCCATACATAGTACAAGTATGAAAGCAGTATCAAACTCAAACTACCTATATACAAGATAACCGTGCTATCTCAGGTCTAAAGATTATATGCACTGATATGATTTATGACAAAACATTGATAAGAGTAAACTCCATGTGCTTGTCATAAGTGTCACTGGTTCGGCCTACTTATCATTTATAAGTGCCTATCATGTTTGTTATATGGCATGAGACTCACCATTCCATCTTATTTATATCTCATATAAATAACTTGGGAACAAACATGAATACAATCTTTCTGGATAAGTCATGTCCTTAATATGAAGTATCCTCGATTGTGAACCTATTTATGATACTTTGTGCTAGAAATATTGTCACTCATATTCTTAACAACTTAAGAATAATATTTCTAACAAAATATCAATGGACCTTTTCTATTACACATAAATATATTATGTAAACGGAAAAGTGGAAATGCCTTTTATTAATAAAACATGTATAAGATACATACTAAATGATATGCTCTAGGGCATACTACTAACACAGGGAACTCAAAATCCAGAGCTTCATAATCCTAGATAGGGTTTTCTGCTAGGAGATCAGCAATCACACTACCTTTGACTGCTTTGCGGGTCATATAGACAATGTCATATTGGGAGAGTATGACCTGCCATTTGGCTATCCTTCCTGGCACGAATCGGCTTTCGAATACATACTTAATAGGATCCATCCTGGAAATGAGCTATGTCTTATGATTCAACATGTAGTGTTTGAGGCGATTTGCTGTCCAGGCTAACGTGCAGCAAGTTTTCTCTAGGAAAGAGTACCTCGACTCGCAATCATTGAATTTTTTGCTCAGGTAATAAATAGCCCTCTCCTTTCGGCCGGTATCATCATGTTGCCCCAAAACACATTCCATTGAGCTTTGTTGGACTGCCATATACAGAATCAGAGGCCTTCCCGCTATCGGCGGAACCAATACTGGTGGGTTTGACAGGTACTGCTTGATTTTCTTGAAAGCCTCTTGACAAACTGAATCCCATTGAGTGGTGTTGTTCTTTCGGAGTAGTCTAAAAATAGGCTCAGCTTTAGCGGTGAGATTGGAAATAAACCTTGATATGTAGTTCAACTTCCCCAGGAAACTGCTCACCTCCCTTTCTGTTTTTGGGGATGGCATCTCTTGAATGGCTCGAACTTTGTCCGGATCAACTTCTATTCCCTTCTCGCTCACTATGAATCCCAACAATTTCCCAGATCTAGCTCCGAATATGCATTTGGCAGGTGGTTCGGTGATATTTCCTGAGTCTCTCGAATACTTTCCTCGGCACCTGCACATGGCTTTCTCCTCCCCTGGACTTGATGATCATATCATCCACGTATACCTCCACTTCTTTATGCATCATATCGTGGAATAATGTGACCATAGTGCATTGGTAGGTGGCGCCAGCATTCTTTAACCAGAAAGGCATGACCCGATAGCAAAATACCCCCCATTGAGTGATAAAAACAGTTTTCTCCTTATCTTCCTCATCCATTGGGATTTGGTTGTACCTAGATGCCCCATCGATACACGAACACCTGCCCAATCCCAGAGCGTTGTCTACTAACACATCAATGTGAGGGAGAGGGAAATCATCTTTCAAGCTTGCTTTATTAAGATCCCTGTAATCAACGCACACCCTGACTCTCCCGTCCTTCTTCATTACTGGGACAACGTTAGCTATCCATTGGGGATATTTGACCACTTCCAGAAACCCAGCATCATACTGTTTCTTGACCTCATCCCTAACTTTGAGCAGTGTGTTAGGATTCATTCTTCTTAATTTCTGCTTTACCGGGATTGTACCCGGAATTAGGGAAATTTTGTGCGTCACTATATGAGGGTCCAAACCAATCATATCATTATAGCTCTAAGAAACACGTCTAGGAATTCTTTGAGCAAACTGATCATATCTTCTAATTCTTCACTCTCCACAACCTTAAGTTCCCTTTTCACTTCTTCCGTGCCTAAGTTTACGGTGTGCGTTTCGTCTCCACAAGGCACTAGGGAAGGTTCATCTTTTTCATCTCTTTCTTCTGTGAGTTCCATCTCAGAATCACTTGAAGTAATGGCAGTTATGGGGATTTCAAAATTAACCAGAGGAATTTCTGAGTTTATTGAATTATTAGGTGTTAATTGATGAATGGTCCTGAATGAACAAAAATGGAATATATTATAAGGATGGATTTCAAAAGGAAAGAAAAAGAGAATTGGATATAAAATGCACTATTAATTCATTAACATTTATGACATAAGAAAAGGGTCCATTTACAATATTACACTTGCCACCATGGACAAAATGATCAAGTGTGGATAACCAAAAGTACTTTACTCGAAATTGAGTACAGGGATGTCCTGTGCTGTCCAGTTGTCTAGTTCTTGCCCTTCAGCCATTAGCGAGACTAGAGCTTCGTACAAGGAATCGAGATGGATGACATCAATGGATGGTTCTAGAGGAGACTCTTTGCTTTCATCCCCAAGTTCTATCATATTCACGCCATTGCCTGTACCATGAGTGGGCAATGGGTTTGACGTGACATTGGGGAGGGAACCATTCCCTTCAATCTTCAACCACCCATTCCTGATTAGGGCGTGCACTCTCCCTCTGAGTGCCCCACAATTATCGGTCGAGTGTCCCTGTGCCCCTCCATGATACTCACACCGGGCAGTGGCATTATACCACCTGGGGTATGGCGGCTGAATTGGGTCAAGGGGAATCGGCACTATTTGGTTTATACCAAGGAGGTATCGGTATATTTCGCTAAGTGGCAAGGGAAGAGGTGGATCAGGATTTCTTGGTGGTCTCGGGTTATTTTGAGGTGGTCTGGGTTGAGTAGGTGGAGGAGGTGGTCTGGGTTGGTAATTTATCAGTGGTGGATACTGTGGACATGGGTGAGGATAATTTGAAAAAGGGGGTGGAATGTTTGCAATGGTTTGGCCATGAGGGGGAGGATATGGCTGGTAATTATTTGGAGGTAATGAAGATTGTGCGTTCTGTCGGGTGATGGAATGCACATCACCCTCTTTCTTCTTGCCAAAATCGCGCCTTTCTTTACAGATTCTCACCAACTCTCGCAATCGTCCCATCCTTAAATTAGCTTCTATCCTCTCACCGGCTTGGATGATGTCTGAGAAGCTGTTGGAGGTATTTCCGATCATCAGATTGAGTAAGGAGCCTTCAATGTTTCAATGAACAAGGAGCATAGTTCATTATCAATAACCGGAGGATATACTTCCGCCGCTTTCTCTCTCCATCTCTGGGCATATTCTTTGAAGCTTTCCCTGTCTTTTTGCACCAAGTTTTGGAGATCTCTCCTTGTGGGGTCCACGTCGCAGTTGAACTTGTATTGCTTCAGGAAAGCATTTGCTAAATCTTTCCAGGAGCACAATTTGCTCCTGTCCAACTGCATGCACCATCTCAAGGCTGCCTCGGAGAGGCTCTCATGGAAGAAGTGGACTAGAAGTTTGTTGTCTTCTATCAAGGCAGACATTTTGGCAATATAAGTGGCTAAGTGAATGCGAGGGTCTGAATTTCCAGTGTATTTGTCGAAGTCCGAGACTTTGAACTTAGGTGGCACCACCACATCAGGCACCAATCTCAGCGATGCCACATCAACTGAACCATACATGTTCAGTCCCTCTATTGCTCTTAGTCTCTCTTCTAGAGCGGAGAGCTTCTCATTTTCTCTCGTCTTATTTTCTCCTCCCACTGCAAGAGGTACTCCCCCAGTTGGGACATGAGGGGTGGAATGAATTGGAGGGATCAGGACTGAAGGGTATGGTTCAGCATTTGAGACAACTGGATAGTAGGAGAAAGGCGGGTCATTATTTAGTGTGGCCAGATTGACGGTGATTGTCGGATCCGGGATCGATGGCTGAAAGGTGAAAGAGGTTGAAGCATGGTGAGAATCAACCGTTGTAAGAGGTGGGGGAGGTAGTGGTAAGTTAGGCTCTGAAGCAGGCTTATTATGGAACATTTCCCTCATTAGTCTCATGAGCTCCGAGACTTGGTCTTTCAATTCAAAAACCTGTCCTTGTAGGTTTTGAACTTGTTCCTGGTCTTCCATTATCTTCTTTGTTCGTGATCTTGTTAAGTACACTCGTCTGGGTTGAACTGCGTGTCTGGTCAGGCTTGCTTTGTTTGAAGCAATGTTGATTTTCTGCAGGAAGTTGAAAAAAAGTTTTTTTTAATGAATTTTGAATTTCGTAAAAAATTAAAGGTCCTGGTTTGGACAAAGGATACAGTGGCATTTGGGAGCCAAAGTGAAATCTGCAGAAGAATGATTGCATCAATTTTATCATGGCACCGTTCGATAGTCCGACGGTGAATGACTGGATTGAATGCATATTTATGGTACTTGTCCATATGTCGCATCTAATTTTTCGCATAACCCTAGCGAGGGGGTTCCTACGGGAGTCATACTATTCATTCACAATTTTGCTAAACCATGGCCTGAACCGCCTCATAGGTTCAACAATGGTTTAGCATTCTGTTCTGGTCTAAGAACTTCTTCTGCCGACTGACTCGAGGATGCCATGTTAAAAATGATGCTTATCCTTTTACAGACCTTAATTTGGTGACGCCTGCAGGAAAGACTTGTTAGCAGGATAAATTTAGGTAATTTTGAATTATACTGTTGGCAGAGCAACACCTACACATTTATCAAAGTAAGAAAGTGTGTAGGTTTTCCTAACAGTATGATTCAAGATTACCCTAAAAAATAAGAACAAAATAAAACAAACAAAATAGGGTAAGAGTAAGTATGCCCCTTTTGTCCTAAAATAGGGAGAGTCCTAGTACCGGCTAGGTGCTACCTAATCGGATAGTTCTATCTTATAAGGTAGCTTGCTACAGCTTCCATCTATCGTGATAGTTTAAGCTCAAGGTCTAATTTTCTAAAAGCCACAGGTTCCCAAATTGCCCCTACTGTAAACAGTAGAGCCCCATTCTATCCCCCATGATACTGTCGGGAAAGTTCCACGGGTATCACAGTAAATAGAACGAGTTTCAATCTAGGCAGAAGCCTTCACAGATACTAACGGTGTAAAACCCACGGGTACCACTATATGACCCCCTCCTATTTTCCTAAAAGGGTAAGAAAGCCCGGGTATAGGGCTGAAGTGTGTGAGGACATTATGTGAGTGTTCAGTGTGTGAAGGGACACCTTTACCGCTTCCCAATATAGGGAGAGTTTTTTTATTTTTCCTTTTTAGACGAAGAATGCTGCAGGATATAAAACATAAATAAACAGAGCGGTTAGCAGAAATAACAAATATCAATAGACTAAGGTTTTCGAATTTCGTAAATTGAACCTATCTAAATATAATTCTAGTTTATAGGAACATAAAATTAAATCTACTTTTGGACCTCTAGGCCGGGGTTGAAGGAAAATCAGATATCCCCAGTGGAGTCGCCAAGCTGTCGCAAGGTGTTTTGCGGTCGTCTAGACGAACCCTCACCGAAGTGGGAAAGAGTGAGGAGTCGCCACTTTAATTTTGAGGAAAATTAAAGAAAACCATTTGTGAAATGCAAATTAAAATGAAACCACTTCAAATACAGAGATTCTAGGTTCGGGGTCTGTAAACGGGTGGGGAAGGTGTTAGGCACCCCACCTCGTCCCTCAATGAGAGTGAGCAGATTTAACCTTACATTTTTTATAAATTAGAATCGATAGTTAGAGGGGTTCGAATGGAAATGTTAATCCTTTTGATAAAAAGGAATATTTGATTTTTCACTAATTCGGATTACCCAGATACATAAGTAAATGAGACAACCTTAGTGAATTGGTGTTGTGTTATGGTTTTCTTTTGTGGGATTACTTTGCATATTTATTAGAATTCGATTTGAGAATCGGATAAGAACTCTCCTCCGATCTCTTTTAGATTAAAATTTTGATTGGAGATCGGATAAGAACTCTCCTTCGATCTCTTTCAGATATTTATGACAATTTTTTTTTTAGTGAGAATTGGATAAGAACTCTCCTCCGATCTCTTTTAAATATCTATTAAAATTTTTGGTTGAGAATTGGATAAGAACTCTCCTCCGATCTCTTTTGAATATTTATTTATTAAAATTTTTGGTTGAGAATCGGATAAGAACTCTCCTCCGATCTCTTTTGAATATTTATTAAAATTTTTGGATTGAGAATCAGATAAGAACTCTCCTCTGATCTCCTTTAAATATTTATTATATTTTTAGCTTGAGAATTGGATAAGAACTCTCCTCCGATCTCTTTTAAATATTTGTTAAAATTTTAGCTTGAGAATCGGATAAGAACTCTCCTCCAACCTCTTGAAATCTGATTACATCTACACATCATAAGAGCCTAAGGCTAAGGATTCCAGCATTCAAAGATGTCGGGGATCTGAATAAGGCTTCTTTTAACTCATTGGTACCTCATGACTAGACAGGGGATACCAGACTGAATTTTACCGACCTCTTATGTGGTCGCCTTACCAGTACCTTTTGACAGGCGATACCCGATCTGTACCATTTGCTTACCTGAGATTTCATTTTATTCCGCCTTATGACATCTTACCCAATCGTCTTTTGTGTTAGTCTAGTGATTCAACTTTACTATTTTCTTGACTTATTATTCAGACCTTTTATTATTTTAATGAAACTCTTAAGATACAGTTAGCTACATTTTATCCAACTACTTATACGCTACTCGGGACTAGAACAGTTGCATTTAGAAGTAACAAAGATTAATAAAAAGAATGGACTGATTAACAAAGAAGTAAACTCGAGAATAACCTTCTTCGCGATTTTTAACGCAATATAAACTTGGTGAAAATTACAAACATAAAAACAAAGGAAATACGTAAAATAAAAATGAGCACTTGATAAAGCAGCGATATAAGCACTCACCTGTAGGGAACCGAATCTATTGAACTAACTACGGAATCACAAAACGTAATAGGACTGCGGGCTGATAGCCTGAGGGCTAAGGTTCGCCTTGAAATGAAGGATACTTGGCTAAAATGCAGTCAGGTCAAAATAATAACCGAGTTTGAATGAAGTTGAGCTTGGACAACGGGAGTGGAAATAAAGATAACAAAGAACTGAAAGTGAGAGTGCCACAGGATAATGAACGAACTGAAAATGGAGAGTTTCAGTATTCAAAAATCCCTTTGCAAGAAAATACTTCAGAAAACTGGTTTCTAAAGTTTTTCTTATGAAAGCTTAAAAATAGCAGAGTAACGAAATGAATTAAGTTTCAGAGTCCTTCCGCTATAGTCACCACCTTTTTCTTCGTTCGTCCTCATTAAACAGTTTTCATGCAGGTATTTATAGGGACCGGGTGCCCCCCATGAAGGGTCAGAATTTATTTTGAGGGAGATGGAAGGTTTGGATTTTGAAGGACATGATCGGGTGCTTGGGAATTAAAGAGAATCAGAATGAACGGCTGAGATCCTTTTCAGAAATTTTTGTCCTTTTTCTCTTCTAATCTGACGGCTCAAATTTTCTTGTCCTGGGCGATCCGAGGGCTAGGAACTAAAGGTGCCAGTCTTGTCATCTTCTTCTCGAGCCAAGGGCTCCTGGTTCGTCCTTACAAGTGAGATCAACAGAGGAGATTGGAATGTACAGCACTGTCATGACATAATCTGGCACCTGTCAGTAATGTGGGCGATTTTGAGGCGTGCGGTGAAGATTTCGTCTGCAACGCTTTAACTACCTCGGCTCTGATTATAACGACAGTTAGCGGAAGTTGTCTTATTCCTTTTGTTTTCCGACCTCCCCTCCCTTCCGATCTTTCTAACACGATCCTTTTCTGATCTCTCATGCCGGGCTCCCCTCTTCCGACCTCTCCTACTCCGGTCTTCCCCTTTATCCGGTCCGATTCAGTCAAAGCATTCATTCCTTCGATTCCCGAGGCATCCGCTTCGTTTTCTGCTTGCAATAAATGCTCAGACTTTCCCTATATATATACCTTCAATGGGAAACCCCTCCGCATTTGGTTTTCTCCTCTTCCTTCTCACATTTCCTGTTCTAACCGCTTCGGCAATAATCCCGGCCATGATAGTTGCTTTTGATCTTTTTCCGATTGTCCTTTTGATTCCTCGACTGAAAATTTATGATCCCAGTGATCGGAGAATTACGATAACTCCATTTGATGATAGTGAGAGAACCGGACTAATTTGCCGACCTGGATCGAGGACCTTGATCGTATCGATCTCGAATCGTTCGACCGATATAGTCAGCGAATTGATTTCGGGCGAGAAGATTGCTAATATTCCCCTTAACATCGGTGACTGCCCCTTGAAGTTCATTTGGCTCCTCACCACATTGGGCGTCCTGACTACAGCTCGGTTCTGGTCGATGACAGTGGAGATGACTCTCCATCCTCATGAGAGTCATAATCACCCCATCTGAGCTGTATATCTATCCGCTGTCTATGGCCGGACAAATCTTTTGATTCAGCCACGAGACTAGGTTTTGACATAGGCCTTTATTAGATAGGATGTTCCACCGATCTCTAAAGATCGCCCCTATGATGTAATCATACCTTTAATGTAATCCGATCTCTAGAGATCACCCAAATGATGTAATCTGACCTTTCGGCAATAAAATTTTATTTTGAAAACTATCATTTTTATTATTATTGCATTGATTATTTTTCGATCTCTGATGTGTTTATCCGATCCGGTTCCTAACTGAACAGCCCTTGACCGATCTGTACTTCTAAACATTCACCTTAATTCACCGATCTCTAACTAGCCGATCTCTCCTTATCATGGAATTTCTGGAATATTCGTGAGATGTGTCAGGAAGGGGCTGGCGAATCCCGCTAACCGATGCACCGCTTGGAATAGTGTGAGCATTAAATGCTCAGACGGGTATAAATAGGGGATGGGTCAGCCAGTTGCTCTCTTAAGTCATTTTCAGCATCCTGCGAGCGATTCCAAAATTCTCTCGATTTTTCAAGTTCTTCCGACACCGATCAAGCTCCGGTAAGGGTTTTGATCTTTCTTTTAGCTTAAATTTTCTATTTCCTTTGAAAATGAGCGGCACTGAGGGTCAGAGAGCGGCAAGCCCCCCTTCCATTCAGATCTTATGGTCGTCCGATGAGGTAGAGGTGGTCGGGCCAAGCGGGCGACCTGAACCTCCTAGGACCTCCGTTTCGGCCCGTGGTCAAGTGGCACCTTCGAGGCAAACACATTCTTCAGGGTGAGAAAACCTCCCTATGGACGAGCTGCCATCAATTCTTCAAAATGCCGACTGTAACGGCCCGGCCCACTAGTGATATTGTCCGCTCTGGGCTGAAGCCGTCACGGTTTTAAAACGCGTCACTAGGAGTTACGAACCATCAACTTATAAACCCAGCATCTCTCCCGTGTTTTATTGATGTGGGATTTGCCTAGGGTGTTACAATCCACCCCCCTTATGGGACTCAGCGTCCTCGCTGAGGTTTGCCCCACCATCGTTCAAGGTTGCACGCGGAGCGGCTCTGATACCACAAATGTAATGGCCCGGCCCACTAGTGATATTGTCCGCTCTGGGACGAAGCCCTCACGGTTTTAAAACGCGTCAATAGGGGTTACGAACCACCAACTTATAAACCCAGCATCTCTCCCGTGTTTTGCCGATGTGGGATTTGCCTAGGGTGTTACACCGACCTTCAGTCATTCAGCCAAGAGTATAATATTCAGCCCAATTCACTGGACAATAGAGTTGATCACTGGACAATGGAGTTGATCACTGGTGAAGATCGCGGGCTTCAGCTCTCTGACCTCGGCCTCGGTATTTTCTATATCTCTGATCTTTGGGCCTTAGAGATCTCACTGACCTTTTCTTTGTGTAGGTATGATAAGCGGTGAGGGTTCGAAGGAGAGCCGGAAGCGAAAAAGAGAGGTCTCCCAGAAAGTGCGATAGATGAAGCGGGCCGAGCTGCTTCAGACGCCCAGGCATGATGCTGGGGAAATACAAGGAGGCTCATCTCAACCCTCGGGACAGCCGATCCCCGACATAGAAGTGGTCCGGTCTCCTCCTCGCCAAGAAGAGCCGCCACCACCCCCTCTAGTTGCTTCGAGTGCGGAAGGGGGTTCTTCCCATCCTACCTTGAGGACCCTCTCCCGCAGCGCTCAAGTACTGATCCACTCCCTGGAGAAGAACCGAACTGTTCGAGAGAATCCGAGTTTGGCTAAGGTTTTGGGGGCCTCTATCTGCCTTCGAGAGGATCGGGATAGGCTATCCCCGAACAACCTCGATGACATCTTAACCCAGACTATGAGCCTAAACGTGGAGAGCTTGGTGAACCAACACATTGTCCGAGAAAAGGCTCACCGCTTGAGGCAAGAGGTCGAAAAGGTGGGTCAGGAAGCCGCTTCCCTCCGGTCTCAACTTTCATCCGCCCAAAACTACATATCCAAAATTGAGGGGCGGATGAAATTCTACAAGGATAAGCTGGCCGAACAAGCCCATGTTCTTGAAGAGGTTCGGGCGCTCTGAGCCGCTGATGTCACTCGCCTCACTAAGGAGCTTAAAGGAAAAAAGAAGAAGAGGCAGTGACGAGGGAGGCCGGTAATTATGTGAACGCTCATGGGGATCTCTTGGCCGAGCTCAGGAAGCGATATCCCGAGGAGGACTTCTCTTGGATGGTAGATCTGGCTCCCCAGGACGAAGGTGAGGATAGTGAGGAGGAGGCTGAGGGTGAGAGAGGAAGCAAACAAAATGTAGATCAGGCTGGGGGTGATCCTCCAGTTGAATGACTTGTATAAACTTGAAATGAAATGAAAGTTCCCCTTTTGTTCAATGATTGGATGTGATCGGAAAGTCTCTAAGTTGCATAAGCACTTGATTGTCTGAGCATATTAGAACAACAACTAAAAGTGATTATTAATCTAAGTGTAAGAGGTCGGAAAACACTATAAGCATGAGATTAGCTGGGAACCAATGCTAAACCGGACTTGATTAAAATTGGAAATTTGACTTGAACACTTAAGATCGGAATCATCATTAAATCGAATCGGAACCTTAACTTTATTATTCCCAAACTTTTAAAAGAGAGATCGGCAATAAGACTGGTGGCACGAAGGTCTAGTGTTGGTTCAATCTCGTTTGACAAGAAAGATCAGAAATATAATTGACTGGTCAGGGGACTTGACAATTGGTTTGAGAGATCGGTGAGGCTTTAAATGATATGGGGACTTAGTATTGATTCGATTCCTTTTGAGGAGAGATCGGAAATGTGATTGGCTGGCAGAGGGAGACTCAGTGCAGGGGATCGGCTTCAAAGTTTATTGATTTCAGGGATCGGCCAAAATATGGTATCGACAATAGACAAAAGAAATACAATTATATCTTATTGAATACTTAACGTAGATTTACCAAACAGTGAGGTAAACCCCTAACTTCCCTATACTCATCAATTCGAGCCCAGCGCTCTTATTGACTCTAATTATTAACTGAGTTGGTATTAAGCAATCCTCATCAAATTAATAACTACTTTAAGAAAAGGAAGTAGTTAAGTTGAACAATAATTTATGAAGCATAAATCATTTAATCCACCCTATTGTTTCCTTAGGTTATTATCAAAAACTTGGATCATAATCAATAAAATCTAATTGCTACTCATGTTCAATCTTACACAATAATTACGGATTATGAAGATGAACTAGCAATTGATCAAATCAAACAATTAACTAATAGGCCTTTTTAGCAAAACATTCAACAGACAAAAAATAATTAAATAAGAAAACAATAGATATTCAAAAAGACATAAATTAAATTAAGAACCCGGTCTCACAAATCACACATAAGAACTTGAATCCCTTGAACTAAATTAAAAACTTAGCCACTCATTTTCATGGCTTACAGAAAAATAAAGAAGAAATCTAAAAAAAAGAATAGAGAATGAAGGTGTTCTATGGAGAACGAAGGTCTGAATTGGGATGCTCTTAGCTGCTGTCCAAAGACGTATTTATAGTCAAAGATAGGAACCAAACTAGGAAAAGTTTTGAAATTCAAAAGGCAAATTTTTAGCCTGCATTCACGTCTGTGAAATCAAGGCCAATTTTCAGTGACTTTCTTTCCAAATCTGCCTTTGCCCTCTTCAGGAAAGTTATAGCTCTATTTCCTAGCTTTACAATGGGTACTAATTCACCCAAATCCAAGGTCTATAGGCCAAGTTATGGCCCAAAATTGGGACTGGTTCAAACAGATGATCCAGCCCATAATGACGATATCATTACTGTTTTTGACAATTAAAATGGCCTCATCTCGCATTCAGCCTTTCATAGAAGTTGTAAAGGTGGTTCTTAAGGTTCAATTGGGCTTGGGCTTGCTTTATTTGGACATCTGAAACTCCAAATACAAAATAAATACCGAAACTGATCGTGACACATTAAGTCTAGTCTTTTGCAATAGATCCGTAGCTCATTTTGTCAACCTTGGAGACTGATTTGGGCTTTGGTCCCTCTTTATCATTTGAAGTGTCTATCTTAGCTTTTCAATGTATTAAACAGCACTCAATTTGGAGACCCACAACTTTAGAAATACCTAAAAAATTCAGTAAAGGTCCACTACTGAAAATTTCTCAATTTAACACAATTATTCCACAACTATCTAAAAATATGCCTAAATGATAAATATATTTTAACCAATTGAAGTAAATATAAAAACACACTAAAAACACTAAATGTGATGGGAGTAAAATTAATAAATTATGCACTTATCAAATTCCTCCACAGTTATTCCATGCTTGTCCTCAAGCTTGACTTAAACTCTCAATCAACTTCACTTAGAAGTTCCTTAACTTCACCCTATCACAACATTCTCTAACAAAAGATTAAAAATTTGAAAGAAAAGGCAAGTAAGGTAATAACCATCACAACAAATTCCATCAACACCATACCAATATATCAACAATTTTTTAACACAAAACAAAGGCTTGAAATCAATTAAGCTCACACAATTAAAGTTCCATAAAATTTTAAGTCACACACCAAACACAAGGCTAATTTATCAAGGCACAGCAATTATAGCTCTTTGCAAATCTTAGGGGGGATAAAAATGCCCCTTTTTTATTTGAAATTGGTACTTCTCTCTTGTCATAGTTATCACTTTTTTTTTTTATTTCAACCGTCACCTTCAGAAAAGTACCTTGCTCATATCCTAGCTAGCTTTTGGCCTGAGAATCGACATTGGCTTCATGAAGACCCCTAGTTAGTTTGCTTAACTAAAATAGCGGAGCAATTTTCAAGTTCAACATTTTATTTCCCTCAATTTATGCATCTACATATTATAAAGTGCCTTGATAGATTAAACAAAGTTCTGAAATATGCATGACACTAGTTTAAAGCACACATAATTAATCATTTCACCATTAAATCAAGCCTAAATGATTAATGCAGGAAAAAATTACTCTATGGTATGGAGAGGAGGGAAAATCCATCATTAAAGTTACTATTACCTTGCCTAAAATCTCAAAAATTCAATCTAAAATAGAAAAGTCATTTCAAGGACAAAGCACTTCTCTTCGAGAGTTAATAAAGAATCATGAATCAAGCTTATGAGAATAAATTTTATTTTATTTTTATTTTTATATTTTTATTTATTATTTTATTTATTTATTTTTTTAATAATTAAAAAAATTACAGCAATAAATTTCTCCTCCCCCACACTTAAAACTTACATTGTCCCCAATGTAAAGCCCAAATACAAAAGAAAAGAAAAAAAAATGCTAGAAAATAAAATAAAATAAGGGAAAGAAAACAAATTTGATTATGGCTAACAAGCCACCCATGGATTACCTCCCAAGAAGCGCTTTTGTTTATCGTCGTTAGCTCGACATGACAAAGCTCCTTAATCCACTGAATTCTCCTGAAACCCCTCATAAAATGGCTTGAGTTCATGACCGTTGACCTTGAACACTTTATTAGTTTCTAAACTTTGAATTTCAACTGCACCATAAGGAAACACATTAGTAACAACAAAGGGTCCAATCCAACAAGAACACAACTTACCAATCATCAGCTTCAATATGGAATTATACAATAAAACTTTTTGCCCAATCACAAACTGCTTCCTTAGTTTATCATGGAATGCCTTTGTCTTTTCTTTATAGATCTTAGAATTCTCATAAGCCTTAAGGCGAATTTCCTCTAATTCTTGCAATTGTGATTTTCTTTCTAACTCATCCTCAACAACATCCTACACAAATGTATCAATAACATTAATAGAAAAGACAAAATGATCATCAGCAGGATACTTCATGACATCAAAGATATTAAATTTGATAGTCTCTCCATCAAACTCCATAGTTAAGGTACCCTTATCTACATTAATTTTTGTCTTGGCAATTTTTAGGATAGGTCTTCCAAACAAAATCAAAGCTGAATTTGATGAGAGAGCACTATCATCCTCCATATCCATAATGTAAAAATCTGCAGGAAAAATCAATCCTCCGACCTGCACCAGCACATCCTCAACTACTCCCAATGGGTAAGCATTAGAATGATTAGCTAACTAAATAATGACATTGGTTTCTTTCAAAGGACCCAAATTTAAAGTTTGAAAAATTGAATTTGACATAACATTAATAGATGCTCCTAAATCTACCATTGCACTTTCAAATTTAGAATCACCTATTCTACAGGGAATAGAAAACGAACCTGGATCCTTACACTTAGGAGGTAATTTTCGCTAAATTAGTGCTGGCACATTTTCCCCCACACTGATCTTCTCATTATTCCTCAACTTGCGCTTTGTAGTACATAAATCTTTAAGGAATTTAGCATACCTGGGAACTTGTTTGATCTCATCAAGTAAGGGTATATTGACCTCTACCTTCCTAAAAGTCTCCAAAATTTCTTTCTCTTATTCTTCTTTCTTATTTTTAGCCAACCTGCATGGGAATGGAGGAAGAATAGAATTATTGACCTTATTCAGTTTAGGTTCAGTATTTACCTCAACTTCAGGAACTACAGACTCTTTTGCTCCTTGCTTCTTCCTTTTCATGGACTCATGTGGAGTCTGATTATCAACTTCTTTCCCACTCCGCAATAGTATAGCACTCACATTTTCTCTGGGGTTCATGACTGTTTGTGATGGAAGCCTTCCAGAACCTTGAGCTTCCAGCTTACTTACAGATGAGGCTAACTGACCAATCTACCTCTCTATGTTTTGAATGCTATTTCTGGTCTCCTGTTGAAACTGTTGGGTATTGTTAGCCAAAGCCTTAACAATTTCATCAAGTGACATACCTTGATTTGAGGGAGGTGGAGGTGGAGGTGGTTGATTCACTTGTGGTCTTTGCTGCTGGTATTGGTTTTGCACCGGTTGATTCCCATAACTCAGATTAGGATTATCTCGCCATCTTGGATTATAAGTATTGGAAAAGGGATCATACCTGTGTTGTGGCTGTCCATAATTTCCTACTGCATTAACATGTTGCATTGATTCATCCTCTTATAATGTAGGACACATGTCAGTAGCATGACTCGAACCTGAATAAATCCCACATACCTTAACAGTTTGCATTTTCCCTACAGCCAACTGCCTCACCAAAGAAGTTAAATAAGAAATTTGTTTCTCAAGGTTAGATGTACTTACCTCATTAACCTTCATAGGTGTGGATCCATTCTCATTCCAAACTGCTGAGAATTTGCTGCCATATTAGCAATCAGCCTCCTTGCCTCTTCTGGTGTCTTGTCAACCAAAGCTCCTCCACTAGCAGTATCTATCATACTGCGGTCCATTGGTAGAAGTCCCTCATAGAAATACTGAATCAACAGCTGCTCACTTATTTGATGATGGGGACAGCTTGTGCACAACTTCTTAAATCTCTCCCAATACTCATACAAACTCTCTCCATTGTACTGCCGGATGCCACAAATTTCTTTTCTTATGTTGGCAGCATAGGAAGCAAGAAAATACTTCTCCAAAAATATCTGCTTCATCCCATTCCATGAGTTAACAGATCTAGAAGGAATGTAATACAACCAATCCTTAGCTGTTCCCTCCAGTGAGAAAGGGAAAGCTCGAAGCTTAATTTGATCCTCTGAAACTCCTTGAGGTTTCATGTTGGAACACGCAACATGAAATTCCTTTAGATGCTTATGTGGATCCTCACCTGCAAGACCATGAAATTTAGGCAACAAATAGATTAGTCCAGATTTCAACTCAAAAACAACATTTAAAGCAGGGTATTGGATACACAAAGGCTGTTGGTTTAAATCAGGAGCAGCCAACTCTTTCAAGGTTCTAGCAACCATGGTTTCGTTTTCGGAATTTGACTCTGAATCCAAATCCAAACTTAGCTCCTTTGGAGATTGGACTCCTTCAGATGTACTCGGAATCTGCCTGGCTTGCTTAGCCATTTTTCTCAAACGTTTAGCTATTTTTTCTACTTCTAGATCAAAGATCAACTCACCAGATTGAGAAATTCTTATCATAAACAAAAAGAAATCAAAGTAAAAACAGAAAAATGCCTCAAAACCGTAGAAAACAATCGAATTTGGCCTCAAGAGGGTGGGCCCAAGGAATCTTACAGATTGATTGGTCTTGATCCAAGCGTCGTTTCCTTCAAAATAGGTATGGGCCGCCCTCCAAATTCAACTAAAATTCTTAATGAATAGTAACACCGTAATTTTTTTTTTAAAAAAAAACCTAAAAATAGCAACAACTCACAAATAAAATTAATAACAGAATATTCTAACACAGAAAACACAAAATTTAATAAATTTCAGTCCTCGAAAACGGTGCCAAAATTCTTGATGGCTGTCGAATCCACCAGAAATTAAATTAACTGAAATCACCAATTATAAAATATTTTCTACAGTAAGTGGTAAATCCAGGTCAAACCCTAGAAACTGAATTATTAAATTTTGTGCACTTGTATAATGGAAAAAGAAACAAAAGTTTGGGGGGGGGGGGGGGAGGGGGGGTGGTGGTGTAATTCACAATCCAAAGAAGAAATCAAAAATAAAAAATTAAGATCTAAAATTAAATAAGAAACTCTCAAATTAAACAAACTTCAGTCCAAGGTAATTCTCATTCTAATGCATTGATTCGATCATAGACAAAACAAATACAATTATATCTTATTGAATACTTAACGTAGATTTACCAAACAGCGAGTTAAACCCCTGACTTCCCTATACTCATCAATTCGAGCCCAGCACTCTTATTGACTCTAATTATTAACTGAGCTGGTATTAAGCAATCCTCATCAAATTAATAATTGCTTTAAGAAAAGGAAGTAGTTAAGCTGAACAATAATTTATGAAGCAGAAATCATTTAATCCACCCTATTGTTTCCTTAGGTTATTATCAAAAATGTGGATCATAATTAATAAAACCTAATTGCTACTCATGTTCAATCTTACACAACAATTACGGATTATGAAGATGAACTAACAATTGATCAAATCAAACAATTAACTAACACATTTTTAGCAAAACATTCAACAGATCAAAAACAATTAAATCAGAAAACAATAGATATTCAAAAAGACATAAATTAAATTAAGAACCTGGTCTCACAAATCACACATAAGAACTTGAATCCTTTGAACTGAATTAAGAACTTAGCCACTCATGTTCATGGCTTACAGAAAAATAAAGAAGAAATCTAAAAAAAAAAAAGAATAGAGAATGAAGGTGTTCTATGGAGAACGAAGGTCTGAATTGGGAAGCTCATAGCTACTGCCCAAAGACGTATTTATAGTCAAAGATAGGAACCAAACTAGGAAAAGTTTTGAAATTCAAAAGGCAGATTTTCAGCCTGCATTCACGTCTGTGGAATCAATGCCAATTTTCAGTGACTTTCTTTCCAAATCTGCCTTTGCTCTCTTCAGGAAAGTTGTAACTCTATTTCTTAGCTTTCCAACGGGTAATAATTTGCCTAAATCCGAGGTCTACAGCCCAAGTTATGGCCTAAAAACTGGGACTGGTTCAAACAGATGGTCTAGCCCTAGTGACGACTTCATTGCTATTTTTGACAATTAAAATGGCCTCATCTCACATCCAGCCCTTCATAGAAGTTGTAGAGGTAGCTCTTAAGGTTCAATTGGGCTTAGGCTTGCTTCATTTGGACATCTGAAACTTTAGATACAAAATAAATACCGAAACTGGTCGTGACACATCAAGTCTAAGCTTTTGCAATAGATCCATAGCTCATTTTGTCAGCCTTAAAGACTGATTTGGGCTTTGGTCCCTCTTTATCATTTTAAGTGCTCTATCTTAGCTTTTCATTGGATTAAACAACACTCAATTTGGAGAGCCATAACTTTAGAAACACCTGAAAAATTCAGCAAAGGTCAAATGCCGAAAATTTCTCTATTTAACATAATTATTCCACAACTATCTAAAAATATGCCTAAATGAAAAATATATTTCAACCAACTGAATTAAACATAAAAAAACACTAAAAACACTAAATGTGGTGGGAGTAAAATTAATAAATTATGCAATTATCACTGACCCATATTTCATTTCATATTTGTAATAGCTTCGACAAAGTAGCAGTAGAAAATGACAACTAATCATAAACTTCTAAATGGTATTTTAGGATATCTATATGATTTTTTCAGCAGAAAATAATTTTTAATTTAAAAATAAATTATTTAAATTTGAAAATTAACATATTTATTATAAAGAGAAAAGCTTCATTTATAATTAGATTTTACAATTATAATTCCAATCACTAAGGTGAGGATTGAGTAATAAATCCAATATCAATTATTAGACAACTGCTCTAAGAAAAAGAAGTAGTTAAGCTGAACAACAATTTATGAAGTATAAATCATTTAATCCACCCTATTTTTTCCTTAGGTTATTATCGAAAACTTGGATCATAATCAATAAAACCTAATTGCTACTCATGTTTAATCTTATACAATAATTACGGATTATGAAGATGAACTAGCAATTGATCAAATCAAACTATTAACTAATAGGCCTTTTTACCAAATCATTCAATAGATCAAAAACAATTAAATCAAAAAACAATAGATATTCAAAAAGACATAAATTAAATTAAGAACCTAATCTCACAAATCATATATAAGAACTTGAATCCCTTGAACTAAATTAAAACTTAACTACTCATGTTCATGGCTTACAGAAAAATAAAAAAAAAATAAAGAAGAAATCTAAAAAAAAGAATAGAGAATGAAAGCCTTCAAATGGAGAAGAAGGTCTGAATTGGGATGCTCTTAGCTGCTGCCCAAAGACATATTTATACTAAAAAAAACCTAATCCCAAAGATAGAAACCAAACCAAACTAGGAAAAGTTTTGAAATTCAAGATGCAGATTTTCAGCCTGCATTCACGTTTTTTGGAATCAAGGCAGATTTTTAGCAACTTTTTTTTCGAATCTGCCTCTGCCCTCTTCATGAAAGTTGTAGCCCTATTTCTTAGCTTTCCAACGGGTACTCATGGACCCAAATCCGAGGTCTACAGCCCAAGTTATGGCCCAAAAATCGGGATTGGTTCAGTCAGACTGTCCAGCCCATTGTGACAACTTCATTGCTGTTTTTAACAATTAAAATGGCCTCATCTCGCTTCCAGTCCTTCATAGAAGTTGTAGAGATGGCTCCTAAGGTTCAATTGGGCTTGTCTTTGCTCCATTTGGACGTCTGAAACTCCAGATACAAAATAAATACTGAAACTGGTCGTGACTCATTAAGTCTGGGCTTTTGTAATAGATCCATAGCTCATTTTGTCAACCTTAGAGACTGATTTGGGCTTTGGTCCCTCTTTATCATTTGAAGTGCTCTATCTTAGCTTTTCAATGGATTAAATAGCAATCAATTTGGAGACCCACAACTTTAGAAATACCTGAAAAATTCAGCAAAGGTCAAACACTGAAAATTTCTCCATTTAACACAATTATTCCATAACTATCTAAAAATATGCCTAAATGATAAATATATTTTAACCAACTGAATTAAACATAAAAACACACTAAAAACACTAAATGTAATGGGAGTAAAATTAATAAGTTATACACTTATCATACTTACCTTATTAACCTTCTTAGGTGTATGATCCATTCTCATTCCAAACTGCTAAGAGTTTGCTGCCATGTTAGTAATTAGCCTTCTTGCTTCATCTGGTGTCTTATCAACCAAAGCTCCTCCACTAGCAGCATCTATCATACTGTGGTCCATTGGTAAAAGTGCCTCATAGAAATACTGAATCAAAAACTGCTCACT
This sequence comes from Hevea brasiliensis, assembly GCF_030052815.1. Taxonomy (NCBI): domain Eukaryota; kingdom Viridiplantae; phylum Streptophyta; class Magnoliopsida; order Malpighiales; family Euphorbiaceae; genus Hevea; species Hevea brasiliensis. The sequence goes on along the minus strand of NC_079501.1, from coordinate 31,669,091 downwards.
TATTTGATGATGGGGACAACTTGCACACAGTTTCTTAAATTGGTCCCAATACTCATATAAACTCTTCTATTGTACTGCCAAATGCCACAAATTTCTTTTCTTATGTTAGCAGTACGGGAAGCAGGAAAATACTTCTCCAAGAATATCTGTTTCATTTCATTCCATGAGTCGATAGATCCAAAAGGAAGGTAATACAACCAATCCTTAGCTATGTCTTCCAGTGAGAAAGGGAAAGCTCGAAGCTTAATCTGGTCCTCTGAAATTCCTTGAGGTTTCATGCTGGAGCATACAACATGAAATTCCTTTAAATGCTTATGTGGATCCTCACCTGAAAGACCATGAAACTTAGGCAACAAATGGATTAGTCCAGACTTTAACTCAAAAGCAACATTTAAAGCAAGGAATTGAATACACAAAGGCTGTTGGTTTAGATCAGGAGCAACCAACTCTTTCAAAGTCCTAGCAGCCATGGTTTCACTTTTGGAATCTGAATCTAAACTTAATTCCCTTGGAGATTGGACTCCTTCAGATGTACTCAGAATCTACTTAGCTTGCTTAGCCAAATTTCTCAACTGTTTAGCTATTTTTTCTACTTCTTGATCAAAGAGCAACTCACCAGATTGAGAAGTTCTTGTCATAAACAAAAAAAAATCAAACTAAAAATAGAATGCCTCAAAACCTTAGAAAACGATAGAATTTGGCCCCAAGAGGGTGGGGCTAAGGAATCCTATGGATTGATTGGTCTTGTTCAGAACATCGTTTCCTTCAAAACAAGTATAGAGCGCCCTCTTAATTTAACCAAAATTCTATCGATGAATAGTAACACCGTAATTTTCACTGAAAATCTGAAAATAGCAACACTTCACACAAACAGAGTTAATAACAAAATATTCTAACACTAAAAACACGAAATCCAATAAACCTTCAGTCCTCGGTAACCAAAATTTTTTATGGTTGCCGATTCCACCAAAAATTAACTAAAATTACCAGTAATGAAATATTTTCTAAATGAATGCAATAAGTGGTAATCTAGGTCAAACACTAGAGATTGAGAATTTTATTTTTTGTACGTGTGTAAAAAAAAAAAAAAAAAAGGGGGGGTGTTGTAACACTAAATCAGAAAAAATCAAGTTCAGAAATTAAAGAACTAAATTTAAATATCAAACTCTTAATTTAAACAAACTTCAGTCCAAGGTAATTCGCATTCCAATGCATGACTCGATCATAGACAAAAGAAATATAATTATCTCTTATTGAATACTTAATGTAGATTTACTAAACAGCGAGGTAAAACCCCTAACTTCCCTATGCTCATAAATTCGAGCTCAGCACTCTTATTGACTCTAATTATTAACTAAATTGGTATTAAGCAATCATCATAAATTTAATAACTGCTTTAAGAATAGGAAGTAGTTAAGCTGAACAACGATTTATAAAGCATAAATCATTTAATTCTGTAACACCCTCCCGGTAGCAACTCCGTACATTCTACTGTTCCGGTGACCAGTGTCAGTCCGGACAGCTAGAACATCCGGAAAAATATTTAAACTAAAGTGAGAAACCATAATTAACTCAAATATTAATAAGAAAAATTTAGTAAAAATTTTAGAAATAAAATACAACCAAGTTAAATGAGCCGGTGCCCTAGCGATGAGTAACCTAGTGAGAAGTTGTGGTTCTCGCAACTAGGAGCCCTAGACCCGGGGGAAAAATTATAAAATAATTATTGGGACTCCAGAGAAGGGTTATTGAGGTTCTTATGGCATTAGAATGCCAAGGAAATGCTTAGAAAAATTTTTCAATGGGTACAGACAATTTTGGCCCGTTAAGCCAAACGGAGGGCATTTTGGCCATTTCACCTTCAGAGGTGATTTTTGGCCGACTTGTCCAGTTAAGTAAATAATTATTATGACACAAAATATGAATAAATATTGCTAAAAATTAAATTGAAATTTGGTAGAAAAGAAAAGAAAGAAAAAGGAGCTAAATTGGGAATTATGATGTCATGCTTAGGTAATTAAAAATGCTATGGCCAATCACATTAAAGCAAGACAATTAAAATTCAATAAAAAGGGTTAAATGAGGCAGAATTCTAGAAAATTTCAGCAGCCCTTTCTCTCTTCAAAAACGTCACCCATGCTCTCCCATTGTCCACCATAGCCAAGCTTTACCAAGCTTGATTTTCTTGGTTTTTACCCAACTAAAGCCTAAGTTCCCAACACAAATTCTTGTTCTTTCCTCTTAGTAAAGCTTTTGGGAGCAAAAAGAAATCAAAAGGAAGAGTTCTAAGATTAGCTCCATTAAAGGTTAGTGACAATTAATTCTTTAAACTTATATATGCATCATTAGGAGTGTGAATTGATCTATTGATTTTATGTGTTTGAAAAGTTGAAATGGTAGAGCTAGGGTTTGGACCCAAAATTGAGATGTTGATCATGTAATGGTGAAATTAAGTTTTAATAGTCAATTAGTGACCATTTGGTTTGGTTTGAATCAAAAATGAAGTGAATTAGGTTGTGGGATTTGAGGTTGGAGTGGCTGCCTTGTGTGACCTGCAGGTTTGGATGTGAGTCCAGCCTGTTTGGACAGCCATAAATTAAATTGTAGAGGTTCATTTGATGTTTGGCCAAGTGGACATGAAACTAGACATAAAATGGCACAACTTTGGTGAAGAAACCATGCCCATAAGACCAAACTAAGTGGACCAAAACCTTGCTCCAATTCGGGTGACCTGCAATCTGCCTGGGCAAAATGACTAAATGAACAGTATTTGGTCATTTGGCCATAACTCAATCTAGCAAGGTCCAATTAACCTGAAATTTTACCAGAAACAAGGTGACATATAGACCAACAACTTTCATGAAGAAATATGACCCAAATTATGACCATAACTTAGTCAAATTGCGAACCAAACTTAGATTACCAAATCTGGCAGAACCAGTTTTGCCCAGATTTTTGGAATCTGCCCAATCCAGCCAGTTATGGTTTTTAGGCCATAACTTGAGCTACAAAACTCCAAATGGAGTGATTCAAAAAAGGAAATTCAACTAGACAAAATGAGGAACAACTTTCATGTTTACCATTTTTCCAAATTCCCACTGCAACAGTAACTAATGGAACAGTAAACCCAAGGTTTGAAAATTGAAAATTCTGTCCAATTCACATTAAGCTTAGAGATGGTATTGGCAACCAATACCAACAAGTTTAAAATGCAAAATGTGGTATGTTAATGATATTTAAACTAAATTACCTATTTTCAATGTAAAATTCAACATTTTGGTTGACTAATGAAATGAATAGTGGTCATAAAAATTTCAATTTCAAAGAATTACACAAATTAAAAGTGTTAAATGCCCTAGTAGGCCTAATGTGATTGGTTTGGATAGGTTGGCATGCCAATAGGGTTCTGTTAGCAATACTGCACATGGCTTTATGCCATTCTGTATTTCATGGCTTCCCAAGCCATTCTGTGACATAATAGCCTTTGGCTATGATAATGAGTTATTACACTCAGGTTTAATCCCAGATAATTATCACAGCTTATTAGCTGTTCTGTTGCACACCGGGAGACACAATGTGGCCGATGGTGTGATGGTCCGAGGTACTTAGTACCCAGTACCAGTTTACCCGTTTATTCAGTCCAGTCAACTAGTGTAGGTTACTCGGGCAGTATTAATAAATTTGACCAAACTTTAATCGAATAATATTGCAATAAATATTTGAAATTTAGTCCACCCCAAAAATGTAAATATAAATTTTGCACACATGTTTTATTTTATTTTATATTATTTTATTTTATTTTATTTTATATTGTCACCACTAAGTAGAATTGCTTAGCGCGTCGCTTTTGCCACGCGCAGGTACTGGAGACATAGCTGGGGAGTCCAGCAGACCTCACACAGGGTGAGCCTTCATATCTGCACTCAGAGTTCAGAGTCACCTCATATTGCAGTGCATTTGGTAGGACATTAGGCCATTTTGATATTTTGATATTTTGTATTTTGTAACCTTCTGTAATGTATATTATAAATTCATGTAATTATGCTTTTGATGTAAATATCTATGAAACATGTTCAGTAATAAATTGAGCTTTTCTTTTTATTGAGTTGACTGTGGTTTGAATTTAATTAAATTTTGAGATATTGAAGTGAATTGAGAAATTGTTGAGAATATATTGGAGGTTGATTGAGAATAAGGTGATGATATTATTGGGAGTGTTTTTAACAGGTTCAGAAGAACTGTTTTTCCAATTTATAGCCGGCACTCTGCCGGATTTTCTATAAATTTTGCGGAAAAATTTAGATTTATCAAAAATTATAAATAAATGAATTAAAAGAGATTAATTGAAATTGAAATATGAATTGGTGTTCCGACACACTGAGTGGCATAACTTGCTCAGCTACACTGTAGACGGGTAAGGGGTGTCACAAATTCACCCTATTATTTTCTTAGGTTATTATCGAAAACTTGGATCATAATCAATAAAACCTAATTGCTACTCACATTTAATCTTACACAACAATTACAGATTATGAAGATGAACTAGCAATTAATCACATCAAACAATTAACTAATAGGCCTTTTTAGCAAATCATTCAATAGATCAAAAACAATGAAATCAGAAAACAATAGATATTCAAAAAGGCATAATTTAAATTAAGAACCTGGTCTCACAAATCATGTATAAGAACTAGAATCCCTTGAACTGAATTTAGAAACTTAGCCGCTCATGTTCATGGCTTACAAAAGAAAAATAAAATGGAGAAATCTAAAACTATCGACGTGAATGGAGAATGAAGGTGTAATGAAGGTGTCGAAGGTCTGAATGAATGTGTTCACTATTGCCAAAGATGAGCTTTATAATCAAAAACCCAATCCACAGATAAGAACCAAACTTGGAAAATTTTTGAATTTCAAAAAGATAGATTCTCTACTCTGCAATCACGGTCAATTTTCAGCCACTTCCCTTGCGATTCTGTCTCTGACTTCTTCAGGAAAGTTGTAGCCCTACTTTTTAGCTTTCCAATGAGTCCCCATCTACCTAAATCGGATCTCTACAACCCAAGTTATGGGCTAAAAACAAAAACTAGTTCTGACAGAGTATCCAGCCTAAAATGACGACTTTGTTGTTATTTTTTATAATTAAAATGGTCTTATCTCACTTCTAGCCCTTCACAACAATTGTAGAGGCGGCCTTTAAGGTTCAAATGGGCTTGAGTTTGCTTCCATTGGACATCTAGAGCTCCAGATATGAAATAAACACCAAACATGGTCTTACAAGTCCATACTAAAAATCTGTTTTGGCTTCAGGGCTAATTTTGATTATCTTCGAGGCTGAACTGGGTTTTGGTCCCTCTTAGATGTTTGTAGTGCTCTATCTTAGGTTTCCAATGGATCAAACAACACTCAATTTGAAAACCTAAAACTTAAGTTTCACCTGAAAAACCAAACAAAGGTCAAGGTAAAAAGATGTTGGAAATTCCCCAATTTAATGCCATTATTCCAAACACTCATTAAGATCATGCCTAATTGATATGAAATGCCTAACCAACTAAATTAAACATAAAAAAATACTAGAAATACTAAACGTAATGGGAGTAAAATTAATAAATTATACACTTATCAGCGTCTTATAGTTAAATATTACATAATTAATAGATAGTTAAGATATATATTATATGATATACTTATGCTATTATATTATATAATATACTTAATCCTAAATTATATATGTACTTTATAATTAAAGATAATATATATTTAGAAATAACTAAAAGATATACTATATAATATATTATATATTAATAACTCAATTCAAAACATTTATGCTAATTCAAATATGACTTTTTGAAGGAAATAATTGCATAAAATTATTTTAAGAATCAAACCGAAATGATATTGAATCAAAGCAGAACTGAAAAACCAATAACCATACCGAATCGAAACCAAACAATGAAGAAATGAACTGGAACAATATCAAAATTTCGATTCAATTTCGGTTCCTATACAAACCTTGAATCAAACTAAAACCGCACACTCCTACATCAATCCATTGTATTTTCAATTCTTCACTAATTCAATGCTCAAATTCCATCAACAATCTTGTGGAAGATAATTATTTGTGAAGTTCATATTTACAAACTTGAAACTTTATATTGTGATTGTGTAATTTTAATTAATTTTGCTATTTGGATAATGGTTGCATATTTGAATGATCTTTGAATGATATTTTTATATCTGAATGATGCTACCTAATATGCATCTTAAAATTTTAAACAAGTTAAATGTGAAATGTGTCGTATTATGTGATATTTAAAATGACCAGTTTATTTAAATGGATTAAACATATTGTATGGTGTATCATTCTTTTCTTGTCCTTTACTCTTGTGATTTTTCTTTAGGTTTTGTCCCTGTGTGGAGATTATTCAGATAGGTGTCTTAGTTTTTTTTTTTTTTTTTCTTTTATAAAATTTTCCAACTTATAAAAAAAACATATTATGTAGCGTCACATAACCATTAATGATCCATTTATTTAAACGTGTTACACAAATAGTATCGTATAATTTGTGTTATAAATATAAATTTATTAGAGTCAAGCATTTCGATATGATTAATTAAATGAGTCAAATTCAAGTTAATTATTTTTATGTTATATGTGTAGGTTGACATATTCCTTTATATTTTCTTAAAATTATTTAATTGTTAAAATAGAAATTTTTATTAATATTTAGGATTGGATTTATAACATTAAAGATTTGAGTTAAAATTAAAAGTGCGCTTAAAGGTTTTCACAAAAATGAAGTTTAAAATAGAAAAACAAAGTCATGTATATTTCATTGTTTGTTAGAGGAAATTTAGATGGATTTATTAGTTATATGCGTGTATCACTTTTTTCCATGAATCTGAGCTATAATTTTTTTACGTGTTTGTTAATTTATTTCTTTCAAATACTATTTTGAATGCTAGTATCACATAAATCTTAGAAATAGTTGCAGATTATGTACAAGAATTAGCCGACACCAGCATGAGACATGCTTATAATACCCTTAGTTAGCACCATTTCCTGCATATTAATGCCCCCTTTTTCCAGTCCTTTCCATCTTAATAGTTGGATGGTGGAATCTTTTGAATGTCCCTTATTGAACAAGTTCTTATAAGAAACCAGAACTTGTTCAATTTCTCACTGAAGCTTGTTCAATAGGAGATTCAAAAGGTTACATATCCACATAGTAGAAGAATCTAAATCATCGAGTAGGACATCAAAGATTTTGTGCCTACTAGATATTATGTAATCTCTTGAATCAGATATGTGATTGTTAAATGTTATATTTTATTTTTCAGGTTACTAATTTACCTCCAAACATTCATGATGGTGATTAGGTATGTAAATAGATTCACTGTCATCAATTAGGAAGATTTGAGGCTAATGACAGATATAAAAACTAGACCTAGCTGTTTTATGCACCTTATTCACAATTTAATTCTTCTTAAATTATTTTTCATTACTTAAATTATTTTTCAACTAAATTGGACCAATAAAAAAAACTTCGAATTATTAAAATATGGGCTCAATAATTTCTTTATTTAATTAGGTTAATAAAAAAATCAACCTTTTAAAATTTTGTTAAGATTTTTTTTGAAACTATACGTCAGAAATAGTTAAAAATATTCCCACATTTAAGGTTCTCTAAATGAAAAACTAAAATTTCAGATAGGCTGTGGTTCTGTTTAAACCTCCGACTTCATTGTTAGATGGATTATTGGCTCAACTTAATTAAAAAATTGATCATTGTTATTATTTAAATTTATTTTTAAGTAATAAAAAAGAATTTAAAAAGAATTAAACTGTGAGTGAAGCACATAAAATACCTATGTCTAATTGTTATATCCGTTCTTAGCCCCATATATCTAAATTTGATAATCGTCATTAATTGTTATTTTTTATTGGACTAATAAAGCAAAAGAATTTAATAGGTTAATATTTTAGTAATTTAAAAGCTTTTATTGGCCCAATTAAAGATAAAAATTAATGAGTCCATATTTTAGGTTTTAAAAGATTGGTTTTTAGTGATATAACAAAGTTGAAAAATTAGTGGCCCACCTCTTAAAATTTTCTTTTAAGCAATAAAAAAATATTTTAAAAAAATTTAAATTGTGAGTTAAATAGATGATTCACTTACGTCTAAATGTTGCATCTGTCAAACACTAAACTCGGAGGGTGAAACAGAGCCACACCTTCTCAAAAATTTTAATTTTTAATTTAGAGTACTTTAAATGTGAGTATGTTCTTAACTGTCTCTCACATTTAGCTTCAAAAAATCTTAACAAAATTTTAAAAGGTTGATTTTTTTTATTAGCCCAATTAAATAAAACATTTAATTAGTCCATTTTTTATTAACTGTAATTAGTTGAAAAATGTGTCACCTATATTTTTTAAATTTATTTTTAAGTTATAAAAAAGATTTTAAAAAAATTAAATTGTAAACGAGGTAAATAAAATAATTAGGTCTAGTTGTTATATCTATTATTAGCCTATATATTTAAATATTATAATCGTCATTCATTGATTTTTTTATTGGCCCAAAAATGCAAAAAAATTAAATAACCAACATTCTAGTAACTTAAAAGATTTTTTATTAGCCAATAAAACAAGAAAAATTAATGAGTATACATTTTAATTTTTAAAAGATTAGTTTTTATTGATATAACAAAATTTAAAAATTAGTGGTCTACATTTTTAAAATTTTTCTTTTGATTAATAAAAAAATGTATTAAAAATATTCAAATTTTGAGGAAAATATATATAAAAAAAATACTTGAATCTAGTTAGAAATCAATCACCATACATATATATATATACATATATATATATAGAGAGAGAGAGAGAGGTAAATTATTATTTTTTTAGAATAAAATATAATATTTAATAATCACTCACATACCTAAACTTGTTAGATTACTTCAATAATATTTTCACCGGTTATAAAATCTTCAATGAATTTGTGATGAATCTATTTAGTCTCTTCTATCATAGATTTACAATTTTGGGTTCTTAGTCAGACTCCAATGCTAGATTCATAATCCACAACATTGTTTCCATACAAGGTAGAGTTTCCACAGAAATAATTAATTAACTTAGCTTAATTATTATATAAAATAGAAATAAAATGACATCATAGGATTAGAGGTGCCAAATGGATTTGATCAAATGTGTTAAGGTTCTAGTTATTTTAGATGGTATTTTATTAATTAGAAATAGATTATAAAAATAAAGTATAAATATACAAAAAAAAATAATATAGCTGCAAATCCATTTTTATTTCATGGGTATTAGTATCAAAGCCTTGTGTATAGGGTTTGGGCATTGTTTCACTTTACTACTTTATTTTCATTCCTTTCTCACTCATATCCATATAGTGATTATTTAAAAAATTGAATTTTAGAAGAAATTAAGCACAAAAATTTTCTATTTGAGAGGATGCATCATCCATCTATATCTATATTATCTAATATAGATATAATAATATCAATATCCATCTATATCTATAATAATATCAATATGTGACACCCACAAGGCCGAAACACAAAAAGATAAGTTACCAAATGAGTGAAAAAATATAGAAAATACATTGATAACTAATTGTCATAAGGCATATAATTTATTACAAATTTAATAATTTTATAAATAATTAATATAATTAATTTAATAATATATACGAGTTTTCATATTAAATAAAAAGTTGAATTAAGTGCATTAGAGTCGGTCTTTAAAATTATAAAATTTCAAATTTTAATTCAAATAAAAATAAAAGAAGGGAGAGGGATATATGGTACATATTAAGATAAAAAGACTTGTCAATCATTTTAAAAAATATTAATTTAAAGTTCATATTATTGTATTTAAACTACAAAAATATCATAATAAAAAACAGAAAAAAAAACACTATCACTACATTAAAATTATTATGTTGTCTAAAAATTTAGACTAATAAAGTTCTTTATTTGTCTTTATATATTTTCAAAAATAAATAATCATTTATTTATTTACTGTTATTTCTAAATATAATTAAAAATAAATATGAAGAAAAATATATATTTAGCACTGACTCAACCTTCAAAAAAAATATATTTATCTATATTAGTAACTTATAGAAACAAAAAAAAAAATTGGTCTCCTTCTTCATTTTAACAAATTATACTATTTGCCCATATGTCTATTTTTAAAAACATTAAATTGACTTTAATTGTCCATACTAAAATTTCTAAATTTACTTTTAAAATCAAATAAATTTGTCTCAAATAATATTTTCTAAAAAAAAATTATCTTATCATTATATATTAATTTCTTCATATCATTAATTATTAATATAAATGCATTTGTTTGCCCTTAAAAATATAATATTTATTTATTACTACAATTTAAATGAAATTTAAATAAATTAATAAAAATAATAAATATTATTTAAAATAAATAAATATAATTTAAAAATAAACTATAATTGGTGGGCCCGGTATTTGGATCCACTTTTTACTTGAAATGTCAAGGAGACTTGCCTTTTATCGAAGAGCCATCACCCCTCAACTACTTGAAAAAACAATGTGGGACATTTCTTTTTTTTTTTTACAAATTATTATTTTCTTAATGTATAATTCAGAATTTAAATTTTCAATTCATCATACAAATACTTTACTATAATAAAGAATTATTAATTTGTTATCTTATATAATCAAATTTTATTACATTAATTATAGAACTTATATATTTTTAAGTACAAATTTTGTAACATCCTGAATTTTTAAATAATTATTTTGTGTAGTCACTTAAGTATTGTCTGGTTTGGCGAGTTGTTGCTATTGTGGGCTTGAGGCTCTGTGTGTTGTGTTTTGTTGAATTTTTATGTACTGAGTTAGGTCTAGTTACAGGGAAAACTTTGCCAAAATTTCGGTAAGACCTTAGGATTTATTTTTGCTTTAGTAGATTAAATTAATTGATTAATTCTGTTAGTTAATCGACAGAGGTCAATGTATATGTATAGCTGAATGGTGCTAGCCAGTCTTCTTCCATCTTGTCAGACCAGCTACAGTCGGGTCATTCTCTCTGTGGGTAGCTGTTAATTTTACTTATAATTTTAATATTATTATATATTCAAGGCATAATCATGCATCACTTATAAATATATGTATATAGTTATTTGTTAGACATGACTTGTATTGCATTTGTATTTGATGACATTGCTGTAGATGTTGCTTTATGGCAATTTGGAGCTGCGTGTGTGAGTTTGGTGTGCTTGTGGTAAGTATATGGATATGGGCAGGACAGGTAGACAAAGTTGGAGCTTGACTTGTTTGGACTCAATCCTTATTATGGATAAGTCGGGTTAGACACGGCTCGAATTGATCTCACTAGCCTCTGCATTTGGATATTAAGAGAAAGTTCGGCTTTGAATTGATCTCACTGGTAGAGGTTGGAACTAAGAGAGCTGTATAAGGAATCAGCTTCCATATATATATGCGCGAGTATAGACTTAACACACAGGTGTGTGAGTGCTCCAGATTGCCTTTGGTGTGAATATTATTTGACTTGTTTGAAATATGTGAAGATATTGCATTTCATTCTTAAAAATGCATTAGACTTAGATAGTTATAAAAATTATATCTAAAATCAATATCTTACTCTATGAATCAAACACTCACTTCTATTCACTCTATTTTTTTTTTAAGGTTACAGGAGGTTCTCTTTCTTGTATTTAACCTGCTTCCTTCCTCACAAGTATAGTTACACGGGCTATGTAGTGATACACGCTCCGTGTAACTTTTTGCCACTTTGTTTTTCAAGTTTTCTTCAGTCCAGAAAGTTGCACGGGGTCCAGGAAGTTACACGGGGCAGGTTACACAGCTCGTGTAATGCTTCTGGCCCTATATTCTTCACGTTTTGGCCTCCAAATCTCTTCCAAACTCGTCTTTGATTCTAGAACCACATAAGAACACCTAATAAAATATAAAAATCAATGAATTTAGTTGGATTAATATGTTTTCTAAAATAACAATAAAACACATAAAAATAAACATAAAAGGAAACTAAATGCTAACAAAATGCAATGAATAGTAACCTTAAATGTCTATATAATTTAACTTAATCAAATACCCCCAAACTCAAACCTTTGCTTATTCTTAAGCAAAACAAAACTTTATAAAAACTCATTGGGGTACTTAGAAACATAACAAAAAATTTAACATGCACATAATTGGACACTCTTCAACCTTTATACCAATTTCCACTTTCAAGGCATAGGGAACTCAACAGTTGCCCGCTAGAACTTCACCCTCTTTATGGTGTTTTAACTAATTATTCGTCTATACAAGGCCATTAATAAGTCAAAAATAACTTATTTTATCAGGATAGACTTAAAAAACACTTACTCCCCCAAGTTGCCTCTATTGAGGATGATTGTGATGAGTTTGATTTAATTCCAATACCATAGGCATATCTCAATTCCCTATCTCCACTAATGTAGCATACACTTTTCAAAAGATCAAAAGGTCTTTAAAAGGGTTGTAATGGGGCTAAAGGGATAATGACATAGTTACCAATGAAGGGTTTTAAGGAGTGCAAATATGAAGATAACATCTATGCACAAAGTAGCAAGTATACCAAGTTCATACTATTGGCTTTGTATAGAGAGGAGTTTTTGGTTTTTTTTTATAGTACCAAGTATGCTTCCATTATACTTATCTTGGGACTTCTTCTTCTTCTTCTCTCTCTCTTTTTTATTTTTTTATTTATGTTCCTTTTGTCCTCTCTCCTAAACTCATTGCTTTTGCTGGGTTAGAAAGGAAAATTTTTCTTTGATTTTAATTGCACACTTGTAGTCTTTCTTGAGTTCTACATCCTCTCTCTAATTTTTTTTTTTGCACCTAATATACTTTTCACTTATGCATTTAGCTTCCTCAAAAGGGTGGGGTAGGTGTTTAGGCTAGGGGCTAGTAAATAATATGGGTAAGCAATAAATTCTAAAGGATAAATATAAGCTTTAAGTTGACTACAAGGGATATATATTTTAATTAGGGGTGGCTAAGGCTTATTGAGGCTATATCAAAGAATGCTTTAATAATCTGTTCATCAAGCATATGCTAGGATTTTGACTCGATAGGTCTAAGAGACATGTTCTAGAGTTGGTAAGGCATTTTTAGGTTTGCTTGTATTTCAAAAGTTTTCTCCTAATTTTGTAAGTTCAATGTGACAGACTAATGGCTATGAAGGAGTTTAACTAGTTTAACTCCATTTAGGTGATTTAGCTTTTCACAAACAACATATTGAAGCTTTTTTTTGCCTATCCGGTTATATTCATTCCTCTTTTCTAGAGAGTCCAATCATTAGCTCATCAAGGTTTTAGTTCTAATTCTATGTTAAAAGGCCTTTAAAAAAGTCCAGAATTTTCAAAATTTGCAAAAATTTTCTAGATTTTTCATACATAAATATAACATAAACATAATAAGGTGATGAAATGCAATATATGAATGCAATCTATGAAATGCACCCCCAAACTCAAATTTGACATTGTCCTCAATGTCATCAAGATATCACAATCAGGTCAAGAGCAACATCATAAATGTAATAATAAGGAAAAGCTAATGGATATAGAATACTCCCCCTTGAAGCGTGCCTTCCATTAAAGATTTATGAGTTTGATCTCTATTGTACCTTTTAAGTGCTTCTTGAACCTACAAAGTAAACAAATATTGAAATCAAGTTTGGGAAGGTGATAAAATAAAAGAAATAGACAAATGCAAAGATTGAATTTAAAACTTGGGTTGCCTTCCAAGAAGCGCTAATTTAAGGTCATTAGCTTGACCCCTTTTAGAATTACTGATCAAAAAGTGGTTTTCACCCATAGTAGTTGTTATAACACCACATATGGGTCTTGATTTGTGGTATCTTCAAGATTGGCAAGATTTGAAACATGATTGCACGTAGAATGAACAACACATGGCTTAGAGTGATATGCTTGGGAAGAGGACTGTTTTAGCTCATGGAGGACATATGATGATGCAGAAGGTATCCATGATAAAAAAGTGTCTTCTGGTGGTGTATGTGTAAGCATTATTAATGAGCTTAAATTGACAGTCTCATTAATTTCTTAATCTACTAGCTTCATTTTTGATTTGTCTTCATGTAAGTACTCTTCCAATGACCCCCCAATAATAAACAAGTTGTTTTCTTCAACTTCAGGTTCAATTTCTTCTTCAAGTAACTCCTGCTCTTGTGGGAACTCTACTGGTAAGTCATCTTTAAAGGAATTTTGTTTTTAAGGCTCAACTTCTTCTATAGGTTCAAATTCCCATGAAGCTTCTTCATTTTCCCAACTTTGTTCATTTGATTCCTCCTTATAAAGTGATAGCTCACTGTTTACCATTAGATTGTCAAAATTTTCCAATGGAGCTACCATCTCTTCAAGTCCCACTCTCTTATCTAATTGTACCTCGAATGGTTGGTGTGAAATATTAGGTTGACAGATGTCTGGAGGGTATTGGTGACTCCAACCCTGCAGTGAAAGATCCCAATACCAATGGTAATCAAAATCTGCCATGTCATTTAACAAGTGAATGGCATCCTCATGGTCTCTTTGAAGAATGTGATCACCGGTAGCCCAAGCTCCATAATCTACTCAATTCCTTATTGCTTCATCCAAACCATTGTAGAAATTGAGAGTGAGTTCATGATTTGAAAGATTATGAATGGGAAATTGCTCTACCAATTCATTAAATCTTCTCCAAGAATTAAAAAAAGGTTCACTATGTTGTTAAATAAAACTTGTGAAGATTTATTGATGAAACATCTCAATGTAGCTCACAAGAAAAAAAAAGTAAAAACAAAATTAGTCAAGAGCTAAACCATAAAAGAAATAAGAATGTCTAGATTAATCAAATCACTAATCGTTTGATATCGAGCACTGATCCCCGGCAACGGAGCTAAAAACTTATTTGCTGGTTTTACAACCATTGCAAGTGCACGGATCACTAACAAGTAATAAAGTGATGAGTAGAGTATTGTTCCCACGAGGATCATGTTGAGTAACAAACTATAGTGATTTTAATTATCTGGACGATCAAATTGCATAGAAATAGTAATTAAATCTAAATTAAAAGAAATAAAATCTAAAACAATTAACTAAACTTGAATATTAATGGATAAAGGCATTCTAGAGCTGGGGGTTCACACTTCAATCAATTATAAAATCAATCTAATTCATTCAACAAATGGGAGATTATTACTTTGATGGAAATTAATCCTAAGTTATCTTAAGTCCTCTCTTAAGGTACTCAAGGTCTATTTTAATTAACCTAAACCCTACTTTCACGGTTATTAAATTAATTAAAACCCTTTAAGATCTTTGATTAATTTTGGAACTCCACAAAGGTCATCAGCCTATCTCTAGGTCAGATTTTCTAGGTTCAAAATTTTGATTTTCTAATACTAATCTTTACCTTTTAGTTCTTCAATTAGTATCTTAGATCATAGCTAGGTGGGTACCAACACATAACATGCATTAAAAACACAAGAGATTGAATCAAAGAATAAAACTCTTAATATATTAAATAAAATCAAATCAGATTCATAATTAAATTGAGAGTGCTATACCCTAACCCTAAAATAAAGAGATTACTCACACATGGTGAGTTTTACAATCAAGTTTATAAAAAGATAAAGAGAAGAAATGAGAAGAAAATAGAGTGAAAGAACCCAGAAAGAGAGTTGTAGCCTTGGACTTTTGGAACTTCAGCTAAAAATTCCTTCTAGCAATCTTGCAGATCTTGTTTTTCCCTTGCCTCTCTTGAAGTTGATGTGTATCCTTGAATGTAAATTTTTTTTTTCCTCTTTGCTTGACTTGTTATATTTATATCTGGTGTAAATACCCTAATTTCAGAGTCCTAGAGGCCTTAGGAGTCCATCCGAGTCAGGTTAGAAGCAAGAAAAGCCGCATCAGAGTTGCTGTCAGGGGACTTTACACGGGCCGTGTGTAACTTTTTGCCACTTTGTTTTTCAAGTTTTCTTCAGTCCAAAAAGTTGCACGGAGTCCAGGAAGTTACACGTGGCAGGTTCCATGACCCGTGTAATGCTTCTGGCTTTGTATTCTTCTCGTTTTGACCTCCAAATCTCTTCCAAACTCGTCTTTGATTCTAGAACCATATAAAAATACCTGATAAAATATAAAAATCAATGAACTGAGTTGAATTAACATGTTTTCTAAAACAATAATAAAAACACATAAAAATAAACATAAAAGGAAACTAAATGCTAACAAAATGCAATGAATATTAAACTTAAATGTCTATATAATTTTACTTAATCAAAGAGAAAAGCTTCTTTTATAATTTGATTTTACAATTATAATTCTAATCATTAAGGTGAGGGTTGAGTAATTATTCCAATATCAATTATTAGACATATGCTAACAATATTTTTTTTGTCTTCTATATTTGGAAGCATTTTCAATTTTATTCTAAATTTTCTCCATTTGATTTTAGTTTTTGACATTTATTTTTTTCAAAAAAAAGTAATATATAATTAATAAATTAATTAGAAAAAACTAAGTGAAGAATTAACATATTTTAAAAAAAAAAATTATACTACATGAAAGTATTCATTAAATGACTAGCATATATTAAGCTTTAAGGTATTAGAATAAAGTTCTTCATTTATTTATTTATTTATTTATTTATTTATTATTATTATTATTATTTGTTGGGAGGAGGGGAGTAGGATTTTAAAAAATCAATTATTATAAGAGCCCATTTTTATCTATTGTTAAAATGATTTAATTGTTAAAGTAGTGGACATTATTAATAAAATAAAAAAATTTTAAAATTTTAGATAAAAATAAAAGTGGGTATAATTTAAGGTTTAAAATTTTTTAATTATTATAATTCACCAAAAAAATGGAGTTTAAAATAAAATTGGGTATAATTTAAGGTTTAACATACACAACCTTACCATAGAGGAAATTTACATGATTTTGTTATTTCTATACAGTTTTTTAAGTGTTTTTTAATTTATTATTATTTTTTTAGAATGCTATTTTGAATGCTAATAGAACATAAATCCCTAACGTAGTTGCGGATTATGTACAAGAATTATGATACACCACCATGAGATATGCTTACTTGCACTTAATTAGCACCATTTTCTTCATATTGAATTAATGAGATAGGCAAGAATTAGGATACAATCCTTTTCAAGAGATATCCAAGAAATGCCACTAATTAAGGGCATTGCAAGAATGTCTGATGGTGGTGTAGCTTGATTCCTGTTCATAATCTTTAGCAAAGTATTACTCAAACATTTTAAAGATTACAAAAAATCAAGATAACAAAAAGATACCATTGAAAGACCTCAATCTTTTTTTTTTCCTTTTATGGAAAGAAAAATGTTCTAAAATTTTCACCTAGTGTCTAGTTGGAGTTGGACTGCTTAAATAAATTAACCAATATGATTTGTATTATATTTGCTGTTCATATTCTCGTTTCTCTAGCAGTAAGTTAACAATATAAAGAATATTATCTAGAGAAATGCTAGAGTAGAAGCGGAAGAAAGGTTGTGACCTGAGAGGAATCATCAAATGATAAATTACATTACTTCTACTTTGTTGATTTCATGACTCGTTGAATGTGTTTTTCTTAATTCCTTCCTTTAACTTTCATTAATTGTCAACTTGGTAAATTAATAGAGTTTTGTTGATTGTTTTGAATTTCAATCGAAATAAATAAAAAAATAATTTCTTTATATGTATATGTAACAGCCCGATCCTTCTCCAGTTAGTATTGTCCGCTTTGGGCTGAAGCCCTCACGGTTTTAAAACGCGTCAATAGGGGTTAGGAACCTCCATCTTATAAACCCAGCATCTCTCCCGTGTTTTGTCGATGTGGGATTTGCCTAGGGTGTTACAATCCACCCCCCTTATGGGACTCAGCATCCTCGCTGAGGTTTGCCCCACCATCGTTCAAGGTTGCACGTGGAGCGGCTCTGATACCACAAATGTAATGTCCCGGCCCACTAGTGATATTGTCCGCTCTGGGCTTAAGCCCTCACGGTTTTAAAACGCGTCACTAGGGGTTACAAACCACAACTTATAAACCCAGCATCTCTCCCATGTTTTGTCGATGTGGGATTTGCCTAGGGTGTTACAATAATGGCCCGGCCCACTAGTGATATTATCCGCTCTAGGCCGAAGCCCTCACGGTTTTAAAACGCGTCAATAGGGGTTACGAACTGTCAACTTATGAATCCAGCATCTCTCCCATGTTTTGTTGATGTGGGATTTGCCTAGGGTGTTACAATCCACCCCCCTTATGGGACTCAGCGTCCTCACTGAGGTTTGCCCCACCATCGCTCAAGGTTGCACGCGGAGCGGCTCTGATACCAAATAATTGTAACAGCTGTCAACTTATGAATCCAGCATCTCTCCCATGTTTTGTCGATGTGGGATTTGCCTAGGGTGTTACAATCCACCCCCCTTATGGGACTCAGCGTCCTCGCTGAGGTTTGCCCCACCATCGCTCAAGGTTGCACGCGGAGCGGCTCTGATACCAAATAATTGTAACAGCCTAATCCTTCTCCAGTTAGTATTGTCCGCTTTGGCCCATGGGCCTCACGGATTTGTCCCTTGCGAGGTTTCATTCCCAAAAGCGCGCTGACCAGGTGAGGAAGGCTCCCACATATATGGCCCAAATCTTTTCTTCCCGTTTCTGATGTGGGACACGAAGTTTCCACCCCAGTGCGTAGCTGGTTGAACAAGCACGTCCCAACCCCATCCCTGGGTCGTGACAAGCCCACCAGCTTCCGCCTGGTGCGTCCTCGCACCACACACCGTACTAGAGGGAGTCCAGCTCTGATACCACAAATGTAATGGCTCGGCCCACTAGTGATATTGTAACAGCCCGATCCTTCTCCAGTTAGTATTGTCCGCTTTGGGCTGAAGCCCTCACGGTTTTAAAACGCGTCAATAGGGGTTAGGAACCTCCATCTTATGAACCCAGCATCTCTCCCGTGTTTTGTCGATGTGGGATTTGCCTAGGGTGTTATAGTATAACTTAATGGTTATTTATAAGAATAAAAATAAAGAAGGATGTGGGATAATAGAATTGAAAGAGTAATGATTGCAAGAATGGTACTATAAAAGAAGAGTAAAAGTTAAGTTTTTCCTGAATTTAATTATTTAATAAAAATATTTTTTTAATAAAAAAAGGAAAGTAGAAGTTAATGGCTTGATTTGGGCAAAAACCAGAGATGGCATTAAAGACTAGCTTAGATATGGGATTTGATAAAATTTGAAAAAAAAATTGGTAATATTTGTGGCTGGCAATTTTAATTAATTTTACTATTTGAATAATATTTGGATATTTGGATGATCTTTGAATGGTGCTGCTTAATATGTGCCTTAAAATGTTAAATAATCATGTTATGTGATATTTAAAATGATCAATTTGTTTAAATAGGTTAAGCATATTCTATTTTGTCACATAATTATTAATATTCCATTTATTTAAATGGGTTACATGAATTATGTAGTATAATTTGTGTTATAAATATAAATTTATTAAAATTAAGCATTTTGATATGATTAATTAAACGAGTCATATTCAAATTAATTATTTTTATGTTATATATGTAGGTTGACATATTCATTTATTTTTTCTTAAAATTATTTAATTGTTAAAATAAAAATTTATATTAATATTAACGATTGCATTTGTAAAATTAAAGATTTGAGCAAATATTAAAAGTGCGCTTAAAGGTTTTCACAAAAATGGAATCCAAAATAGAAAAACAACGTCATGTATGTTTCATTGTCTATTGGCCTACAATCTTTATTTCTACGCAAGGCATACCTGGCATTAGAGGAAATTTACATGGTTTTGTTAGTTATATGCATGCATCACTTTTTTCATGAATTTAAGTTATAATTTTTATTGATTGTTTATTTATTTCTTTTAAATGCTATTTCGAATGCTAGTAGCACATAAATCTCAAAGGTAGTTGCAGATTATGCAAATGAATTAGCCTACACTGTCATGAGACATGCTTACAATGTGCTTGATTAGCACCATTTCCTGCATATTAATTGCCCTTTTGCCAGTCCGTTCCATCTTAATAGTTGGATGGTGGAATCTTTTGAATGTCATCTATTGAACAAGTTCTTATAAGAAACCAAAACTTGTTCAATTTCTTATAGGAGCTTATTCAACGGGAGATTCAAAATGTTACATATCCACGTGGCAGAAGAACCTGAATCATCGAGTAGGACATCAAATGTTATTGATTGTGTAATCTCTTGAATTAGGTATGTGATTGTTAAATGTTATATTTTATTTTGCAAGTTACTAATTAACCTCTAAACATTCATGATGGTGATTAGGTATGTAACTAGATTCATTGTCATCAAATAGGAAGATTATTATTCTTCTTTGATGACCATGAATCTAGTTACAACTCATGTATATATATAGAGAGAGAGAAAGAGAGAGAGGTAAATTAGTATTTTTTTAGAATGAAATATAATATTTAAGAATTACTCATATGCCTAAACTTGTTATGTAACGCTCTCACCATAAGTAGTCCGTACATTTTACTGTTCTAACAACTAATGTCTGTTCGGACAGTTAAAATGTCTGGAACTACACCTAGACTATAGTGAGGAGGCATAAATTGAAGAAAAAAAATGTTAAGAAAATATAGGAAAAATGTAGAGAAAAAAAAATTTAAAGTTTAGAGAATTTATAAATTGGTACAAAAATAATAAAAATAACCCAATATGCACTACTAAGGGCATTTTGGTCATTTCACCCCCAAAGGTGAATTTTGACCTAAATGTCAAAATAAAAAAAAATTAGAGAATAAAATAATTAACATTAATTAAAATTTATGAAATAGATTAGGAAAATGAGAAGAGAAAAGAAAAGAAAAGAAAAGAAAGGAAAAGAAAAGAAAAGAAAAGAAAAGGCTTAGGAAAATTCAAAAAAAAAAAATGTATATAAATAGGCACTAGAGTACAAACTCCCACCCACTTCCATCTTCTTCCTCCATTTCTTCTCTCTCTCTCTTTCCCTCATTTCCTCCATTGTTGTCAAGCTTCCAAGCTTGATTTTCCAAGCTTCTACCCATCAAAACCTTTTGCACCCTTCACAAAAAATACTCCCCACTCCATAAGGAAGCCATAGATACCCATAAGAAGCAAGAAAGTTGAGGTTTGGGAAGCTCAAGTAAGGTTAGTGCACTAATCCCTCTTCTTCTCTTTATTAAACATGAGAAGCATGTTTAGCTAAGCATAAATACCATTAAAACAAAAAGAAAATCTAGAGAAAAGAACCCTTGAATTTTTGGCAGCCATGGAACTTGAAGTTTATCACTTTTAAGTGATGAAAAATGGTTCCATGAGAATGTGTAATTAGTTGAAATGTTTGGGTGTTTGATTGTGTAGTGTTTGTGTAAATTTGAAACTTTGAAAACTAGGGTTTGTGTAAATATTTAGGACTTTGTGTAAAATAATGAAATTGATCTATTGGGATGAGATTGTTGCTTATAGAAGTGTATTGCATGCAAATTGAAGTAAGGAAGTTGGAGGAGATTGAGTTTTGGAAGTGTCAATTTTCTGTAGGTTGTGTTGTTGAGGGTAGTACACATTTTAGGCCATAAATGAAATTGTGTGTCCCCAATTGGTATGAGGTCAATTGGAGGTGAAACTAGACCCAAAATAGCCCATATTCTATGAAGAAACCATGCCCAAATTCTGTCCAAAACTTGACCTAAATACTGCCTAAATTTGGATTTCCCTGCACCCAAACCCAGAAAATGACCAAATGAATAGTACGTGTTCATTTGGTCATAACTCTCTCTATACTAGTCCAAATGACCTAAACTTTCACCCATGGAAAGTTTAGACATAGGGCTACACCTTTCATGAAGACCACTTAACCCAGTTTTTCCTTTAACCAATTCAAATTGGTAGCACAAGTTGGGCCACTGAAACTGCCAACCCAGAAAATGACCAAATGAACAGTACGTGTTCATTTGGTCATAACTCTTTCTATACTGGTCCAAATGACCTAAACTTTTACCCATAGAAATTTTAGACATAGGGCTACACTTTGCATGAGGACTACTTAAGCCATTTTTGCCTTTAACCAATTCAAATTGTTAGCACAAGTTGGGTCACTAAAACTGCCAACCCAGAAAATATCCCAAAATACTATTCCTTTGGTATTTTGACCATAACTTGAGTTCTATAACCCCAAATTCAGTGATTCAAAAACTGAAATTCAAGTTTAAACATAGAGGAGCAATTGTTATGAAGGAATTGTGATTAAATAGACATCACAACCTAGTCAAATTCCTAGATAAAGATAACACATCAACATGAACCTAAAGAAAGGTTCATGGGAAAAATGCTATATATATGATAATTAAAATACTCATAAGGAGAATTAAATATTAAAAATGATATGAATATGTAAATTGGGACTAATGTCATATTAATATGAAATTAATGGTACCAATGAACAGTACTAGAAAATAGTAATAGTGAATAGTGCTAAATTAATTAAAAATGTTTAATTGCCCATAGTATACCTAGACTTATTTATTTAGTTTGGATAAATTGGTATACCAATTAGGGACTTTAGATAGCAGTACTGCCTACCGAGAAATTCATGAACTGACAATATATGTCTGATATGATTGTTCTACAGGCTATATGCCTACTCACTGGCCATTGTGCCTACTTTATTTCTGGCTTTACAAGCCTGACAGCGGGTCTCATGCTCGACAGCTGGCTTCGTGCTTGACAGATGTATACTGGATAGACATATGGCTGTCTGACCAGTATACACCCGTACATCCAGCTTTTATAATTTGTTATAGGTTTTCTTGGGCACTGAAAAAAAAAATAATTAATTAAGACTTAAAATACAATAAGTAATCATAAAAGATCCCGATAATGTTAATTATTTCCAAAGAGCAATAAAAATGTAAAAGACCCAGAAATTATGAGTTGCATATATTGTTTTAAATTATTAAATTATTGTTATTATAAATTATGCACCACTAAGCGTTATGCTTAGCGCGTTGGTTTTCCATCGCGTAGGTACTGGAGATCATCCGCATTAGTCCCAGTAGCCGTACCAGCAGCATCAGTAGTGCACTGACAGAGCTCTGATCAGATTTGCCATTGTCCAGAGTCACCTCACCGGTCTTTTGTATTTTGGTAGGGCCCATGTATAGACTAGTATTTTGGTTCATTATGTTTAGGCATGATGTAATTACTAGTTTATGATGTATTTCATTTTGGACTTAAAATGAAAACTTATAATTTATTATCTACGAATTTCCATATGAATGCAATAAATGACACTTCATTTTGAAATCTCATAAATAGTTGTGAATGATATGATAAAAGAGAATATGATATGGAAATATGTGAGATGACTATGAATGTGTTAATAAGTGATAGTGGAAACCGTCAGATGCTAATAAAACAGAGGAGGATCTGTCCGGGTCTCCACAGAAATAAGATATAAAAAAAAAAATTCTACACATAAATTACCTGATTTGAATGACATTAAAATTTACAATAGACATAACAAGACAAGATAGGGTGCTCCAGCACCGAATGTGGCACTTCTTGCTCGGCTATACAATAGACGGGTAAGGAGCGTCACATTTAGTGGTATCAGAGCAGAGGTTTAGGCGGTCCTCGACCTAAATAGTTAGAAATAAATAGAGTGCATCACATGCATGGGCCTTTAAATAGAGTCGAGGTGACACTAATGCAGATCTATTTCTTTGTCTATTTTATAGGGTCGATGGCATCTGATCCTTCAGAGCACGGACCTCTGAGACCGATAGAGGAGGAAGTAGAGAGTCACACACCTGCTCCTAGTCAGGGGAGAAGTGGTAGTAGAGCAGAGTCATCTCGAGGTACTGTGAGTAGGGCACAGCAGGCCTTCTATGAACAGATAACACAGATGTTCTGTCAGATCGCCGGAGCTATTCCACAGCCACAGCCACCTCCACCTCCACAACCACAGCCACAGCCACCTCCACCTCCACAGCCACAGCCACAGCCACCACCACCACCTGTACAGCCACCTCCACCCCCACAGCCGCAACCTATACATAGATCTCCACTAAAGAGACTGCGAAAGTATGGGCAATTGACTTCAGAGGTAAGAGGGATGATGATCCAGCCGTAGCAGAGTATTAGCTGGAGAGAACAGAGAGGGTATTGCAGCAGTTACACTGCACCCCAGATCAGCAGTTGGAGTGTGCTCTGTCACTGCTACAGGAGGATACATATAGATGGTGGGTGATAGTATCTAGAGTAGTACAGCCTGCACAGATCACCTAGGAGTTCTTTCTGGCTGAATTCAGAAAGAAATACATCAGTCATGTGTACTTAGAGGCCAGAAGGAGAGAATTCCTGGCACTGAGACAGAGGCAGCTGACAGTCTCCAAATATGAGCGAGAATTCATGAGACTTAGAGAATATGCATTGGAGTTGATGCCGACAGAGGTTGATAAATGCAGAAGATTTGAGGATGGACTGAATGACAATATCAGGTTGATAGTGACATCTCACCACTTCACAGATTTCTCTCTGTTGGTAGCATCAGCCCTTGACGTGGAGAGAGTCAGAAATGAAGAGCAGTCCAGAAAGGATAGGCAACGCAAGAGAGGTCCTGGACAGGGCCAATTTAGTGCACCAGCTACTAGTAGTAAGAAGCATAAGGGTTCACAGAGCCAGACACAAGGCCAGAAGGGCCAGTCTGGAGTATCTATAGCTAGTTCCTCGGGTACAGTAATAAGAGAATCAATTTCAGTGCCAGAATGTACCCACTGTGGTAGGATACACAGAGGGGAGTGTCAACTGTTGACTGGTGGATGTTTCATAACAACACTTAAATAGTTAGGTTAACACATTAAACCCTTGCCACATGTCACCCTTTGATTAGCTCTAGGTTTAAGTGACCCAATCACATTGTGCCAAGTGTCAAACCTATATTTAATCTTGATTTTAATCATCTACATGATTAAAAAACATTTGGCAAGCTTATGTGTAATCCCATGTGTCACCATCTCATGGTGCCACGTGTCACCATCTCATGGTGCCACGTGTCACACTGTGAAATGACCAAAATGCCCCTGTGTCTTAATTTTGAGTTCTTAACCCAAAATAATTATTTTTCTTCTTCTAATTAATTTATATCAAATATAAATTAATTAATTAATCTCTATTAATTAATTTCTCATTAATTAAATTCATATTTAAACACTTTAAATATAAATTTAATTTATACTACACATCCAATAATCTAGATTTGGTTTCAAGTCATGCTAGGGACTTTGCAATTTAATTGCAAACCAAACCTATTTAATTAATCAATTAAACTCTTTAATTAATTAATTAAATCATATTTAAATAGGTGATAACTTGTGTATGTGTGTGACTTACTAGACTCATCACTAATTGGCAATGAGACATGATATCAACTCTTAATATCATCAGAACTCTTTCTTACCATAAATGATTTCTCTAAATCATTTTATGAACCTCATAGACCATGGTTAACACCTAGCATAGCATGCCATGGCCACCCAATTAGTAATAAGGTTTACCTTAAATGAACCTATAATCATATGTTACCATGCACTAGAATCTCTCTGTTACAAAATCCCAACTCAAGCTGGAGTCATGGTTTATGTCAAACTCCATTTGCTATGAATATTATGTTCTCTTTTAATTCCATTTCTTGATTAAAAAGATTTTCTCATTAAAAACTCTTTTCTGAATAAATCTATCTGTCCTGGCTAGGAACTTGAAACATCAAGAATAATTAAATGAACATAGGATTTTATCTCTATTTACTTAGAGGAACAGATTCCATCTTGATCAACACCTACCTCCATATATAACTAGTAGGAGCCAACACATGCCCATATACCCATACATAGTACAAATATAAAAGCAGTATCAAACTCAAACTACCTATATACAAGATAACTGTGCTATCTCAGGTCTAAAGATTAGATGCACTGATATGATTTATGACAAAACATTGACAAGAGTAAACTCCATGTGTTTGTCATAAGTGTCACTGGTTCGGCCTACTTATCATTTATAAGTGCCTATCATGTTTGTTATATGGCATGAGACTCACCATTCCATATTATTTATATCTCATATAAATAACTTGGGAACAAACATGAATACAATCTTTCTGGATAAGTCATGTCCATATTATGAAGTATCCTCGATTGTGAACCTATTTATGATACTTGGTAATAATTTTTGGGTTGTAATTTCATTTATTAAAGTTCTTGTAAATTCGCCTTGGTATGCCAAGGATTACCATGTAATATTGGATTACAAGAAGTTCAAGGAGGTCAAGAGCATTGGTGGGACCAGTGGGAGGAATTCAAGATCAAGTGTTGATTATGTACTCCTTCAGCAACTCTTGTAAAATGAATGAATGAATGAAATGCACCTAGGAATGCCCTGATTCAATTCTTGGTGGCTCAGAATTGAATCCCTTAGAAAGTCCATAATCATACCATATTTATTGCTTATCCATGAATGCATGAGATGTATGCGAATGTATGCTATTATATGATATATGCATGCTAATTGGATAATGTGCAAAGTGAGACCTTAATAGTAATTAGAATGACCATAAAATCTTCCAAATAAATGGTTAAGTTGGAAATGCTATAATTAAAGTAATTATAACATAGGCCCTCCATTGGGGCAATTATTTTAAGAAATTTTAAATAGTTGCATGAGATGCAATTAATTTAAGAGATTTTCTTAAGAATAATTGTTAAGCATGAGATGTTGTAAATATGTAAATGGTTTAGTGGCCAATATTGGATGTACCTGAGGACATTAAAATTATTTGCATAATTATTGGCTCAATGGGATCAACTTAACTAATGCAAGATAAGTCAATAATGGATGTACCTGAGATTTTGAGCATTAGGGGCTAGGTAAAGGATTGAACCTCACATGAGATGTGATGGGCAAGGAGTTGCTCACTTAGAGTTTATTGTAATTCCAATAATGGATATACCTGAGGATGATCAATAGAATTATAAGAATTCAATCACCCACTAGAAATCCATCCAACTAGGATTTCCGTTTTCTACTTTGGAAGTGTAGGATTCGCTAAGTTAGTGGGAGGACCAATTTGATTAAAACACCATAATCATTTTGGTTAATTACATGATACATTTACTAATTAATCTGGTTATTTTCTGCAGTTAATTTTCTCATAAAAATGAGCACAAAACAACCACCACCATCCAATATCCTTGCAAGCATACTTGATCACAATAGGTTGACAGGACCTAATCTGTCTGATTGGCTAAGAAATTTGAAACTTGTCTTGAACCTTGAACATATAGGACATGTTCTAGATTTAAATGTTCCTGGTCCCTTACCTCCAGAGGCCACATAAGAGGAATATGAAACTTTGGACAAGTGGAAGGAGCATGATATGAGAGCTAAGTGTTACATGCTTGCTTCCATGAGTAATGAGTTACAGAAGCAACATGAGAACATGCAGAGTGCGAGTGAGATCCTCCTTCACCTACAAGAGTTGTATGGTGAGCACAGCAGGAATGCTAGGTATAAGATATCTAGACAGCTATTCCGTATGAGGATGTCTGAGGGACAGAATGTTGGGGATCATGTCCACAAGATGATTCGACTGATTGAGCAGTTGGAACATCTTAACTTTAACATGGATTTCCAACTACAGACGGATTTGATCCTTCAGTCCCTTCCTGAGTCTTTTAGGAATTTTCTGACAAATTTCCATATGACTAAATAGGAATGCACCTTAGCTGGTTTACTCAACATGCTGGTTATTGCCCAAAAGAATATGCCAGGCAATAAAGGAAAAGAGGTAGCTTTGGTTGCATCTTCTTCTGCTGGAAAGTCCAACAAAATGAAGGGCAATAAGAAAAAGAAACCTCAGATTCCTGGTTCTTCCAAGAAAATAGCTAAACAAAAAAGGAAGACTAAAGCTGATGGAGGCAAAAGAAAGTGTTTCCACTGCCAAAAGTTGGAGGAGATTGAGTTTTGGAAGTGTCAATTTTCTGTAGGTTGTGTTGTTGAGGGCAGTACATTTTAGGCCATAAATGAAATTGTGTGACCCCAATTAGTATGAGGCCAATTGGAGGTGAAACTAGACCCAAAATAGCTCATATTCTATGAAGAAACCATGCCCAAATTCTGTCCAAAACTTGACCTAAATACTGCCTAAATTCGGATTTCCTTGCACCCAAACCCAGAAAATGACCAAATGAACAATACGTGTTCATTTGGTCATAACTCTCTCTATACTGGTCCAAATGACCTAAAATTTCACCCATGGAAAGTTTAGACATAGGGCTACACCTTTCATGAAGACCACTTAACCCAATTTTGCCTTTAACCAATTCAAATTGGTAGCACAAGTTGGGCTACTGAAACTGCCAACCCAGAAAATGACCAAATGAACAGTACGTGTTCATTTGGTCATAACTCTCTCTATACTGGTCCAAATGACCTAAAATTTTACCCATGGAAATTTTAGACATAGGGCTACACCTTTCATGAAGACTACTTAACCCATTTTTGCCTTTAACCAATTCAAATTCTGAGCACAAGTTGGGTCACTGAAACTGCCAACCCAGAAAATGTCCCAAAATACTATTCCTTTGGTATTTTGACCATAACTTGAGTTCTATAACCCCAAATTCAGTGATTCAAAAACTGAAATTCAAGTTTAAACATAGAGGAGCAATTGTTATGAAGGAATTGTGATTAAATAGACATCCCAACCTAGTCAAATTCCTAGATAAAGATAACACATCAACATGAACCTAAAGAAAGGTTCATGGGAAAAATGCTATATATGATAATTAAAATACTCATAAGGAGAATTAAATATTAAAAATAATATGAATATGTAAATTGGGACTAATGTCCTATTAATATGAAATTAATGGTACTAATGAACAGTACTAGAAAATAGTAATAGTGAATAGTGCTAAATTAATTAAAAATGTTTAATTGCCCATAGCATACCTAGACTTATTTATTTAGTTTGGATAAATTGGTATACCAATTAGGGACTTCAAATAGCAATACTGCCTACCGAGAAAATCATGAACTGACAATATATGTCTGATATGATTGTTCTACAGGCTATATGCCTACTTACTGGCCATTGTGCCTACTTTATTTCTGGCTTTACAAGCCTGATAGCGGGTCTCGTGCCCGACAGCTGGCCTCGTGCACGTGACGATATCTTGGATAGACATATGGCTGTCTAACCAGTATACACCCGTACATCCAGCTTTTATAATTTGTTATAGGTTTTCTTGGGCACTGAAAAAAAAATTAATTAATTAAGACTTAAAATACAATAAGTAATCATAAAAGATCTCGATAATGTTAATTATTTCCAAAGAGCAATAAAAATGTAAAAGACCCAGAAATTATGAGTTGCATATATTATTTCAAATTATTAAATTATTGTTATTATAAATTATGCACCACTAAGCGTTATGCTTAGCGCGTTGGTTTTCCATCGCGTAAGTACTGGAGATTAGCCGCATCGATCCAAAGAATGCGGCAGTGACATCGATGAGTGCACAAACAAAGCTCTGATCAGATCTGCCATTGTCCAGAGTCACCTCACCGGTCTTTTATATTTTGGTAGGGCCCATGTATAGACTAGTATTTTGGTTCATTATGTTTAGGCATGATGTAATTACTAGTTTATGATATATTTCATTTTGGACTTGAAATGAAAACTTATAATTTATTATCTATGAATTTCCATATGAATGCAATAGATGACACTTCATTTTGAAATCTCATAAATAGTTGTGAATGATATGATAAAAGAGAATATGATATGGAAATATGTGAGATGACTATGAATATGTTAATAGGTGATAGTGGAAACCGTTAGATGCTAATAAAAGAGAGGAGGATCTGTCCGGGTCTCCACAGAAATAAGATATAAAAAAAAAATTCTACACATAAATTACCTGATTTTAATAACATTAAAATTTACAATAGACATGACAAGACAAGATAGGGTGCTCCAGCATCGAATGTGGCACTTTTTGCTCGGCTATACAATAGACGGGTAAGGGGCGTCACGTGTTAGATTACATCATTAATATATCCACTTGTTACAAAATCTTCAATGAATCTGTGATGAATGTATTTAGGCTCTTCTGTCATGGATTTACAATTTTGGATTCTTAATTAGACTCCAATATTAGATTCACAACCACAGCATTGTTTCCAAAAAAGGCAGAGTTTCCATAGAAATAATTAATTAACTTAGTTTCATTATTATATAGAATAGAAATAATATGATATGGTAGGATTAGAGGTGCCAAATGAATTTGATCAAATGTGTTTAAGTTCTAGTTATTTCATATGGTACTTTATTAATTAGAAATATATTAGAAAAAAGTATAAATATTAAAAAAATTAATATAGCTGCAAATCCATTTTTATTTCTTGGATATTAGCGTCAAAGCCTTGTGTGTTGGGTTTAGGCTTTGTTTCACCTTTACTACTTTATTTTCATTCCTTAATAATATCCAAATCGTGATTATTCACAAACTTGAATTTTAGAAGAAATCAAACACAAAATTTTCCCTTTGAGAGGACATATCATCCATCTATATCTATAATAATATCAATATGTGATGCCCACAAGGCCAAAACACAAAAGATAAGGTACCAAATGGGTGAAAAATGTAGAAAATACATTGATAACTAATTGTCATGCACATCTAATTTATTACAAATTTAATAATTTTATTAATAATTAATATAATTAATTTAATAATATATATGAGTTTTTATATTAAATTAAAAAGTCAAATTAATTGCATTAAAGTTAGTCTTTAAAATTATAAAATTTTAAATTTTAATTCAAATTAAAATAAAAGAAGGGAGAGGGATGTATAGTATATGTTAACATAAAAAGACTTGTCAATCATTTTAAAAATAATAATTTAAAGTTCACATCATTGTATTTAAACTACAAAAATATTATAATAAAAAAAAACTACGAGAAACACTATCACAAAATTAAAATTATTATATTGAGACTAAAAATTTTGACTCAAAAAAAATTATTTATCCCTATATATTTTTAGAGATAGATAATCATTTGTTTCATTTAGTGTTGTCCCTAACTGTAATTAAAGATAGATATGAAGATAAATATATATTTGATACTGATTTAATCTTCAGAGATAAATATATTTATCTATATTAATAACCTATAGAAACAAAAAAAAAATTTCTCCTTTTTTATTTTAACAAATTATATTATTTGCTTCTAAATATATTTTTAAAGACACTAAATTGACTTTAATAGTTTTTACTAAAATTTATGAATTTATTTTTAGAATTAAATAAATTTATCTCCAATAATATTTTCTAAAAATAAATTATCTTGTCATTATATATTAATTTCTTCATATCATTGATTATTAATATAAGTGCATTTACTTGTGTTTAATAATATAATATTTATTTACTACTACAATTTAAATAACATTTAAATAAATTACTAAAAATAATAAATATTATTTAAAATAAATAAATATAATTTTAAAAAATAAACTATAAATAGTGGGCCCCGTATTTGGATCCACTTTTTGTTTGAAATGTTAAGGAAGGAGAATTGCTTTTTATAGAAAAACCATTATATCTCAAGTTATTGAAAAAATTATGTGGGGAATCTCTTTCTTTTTTTTTTTATAAATTATTATTTTCTTAATTTATAATTCAGAATTTAAATTTTCAATTCATCATATAAATACTTTACTGTAATAAAGAATTAATAATATTTTATATTATATAATCAAATTTTATTATATTTATTATAGTACTTGTGTATTTATAAGTACAAATTTAATTAAAAGTAATAAGTCAAAACAATAAATATATTAATATATGTATAATTAATAAATTCAAATCATCAAAATATTTGCAATTTAATGGTAAAAGTGATTTTAACAAATTTTTTGTTTTTTCCTAGGAAATTAATAACACTTGTCACCTTAATAATTAATAACAATATGTTGATTAAAAGCTTTAATTATATAAATTAAAATAAAAATATAATTTTTTATTTTAATATATATAAATATGATACAATAGAAGTATATACGTGTGTTCTTATATGTTTAATTTTTTAAAATCACTTTTTTTATTTAACTATGTATAATTTATACAACTTAACACACCTTTTATATATATATATATATATATATATATATATATATATATATATATATATATTAGTTATTAATTGAATTAGTTATTAAATTTCTTTTAATGTGGAAAAAAGGTAATTTTTTAGCAACAAATTAAAAAAAACCTTAAAACTTAAAACTTCTTATATAAATAAAGTACATCATTTCCTGTTAATTGTATTGGGACAATCTGTTGATTGAGAAGCATCATGCAAATAAATTTTTTTGCTTATATATACAAAAAATCTACTCATCGTATAGTAAGATATTTCTGTTTATCAGTCAATATGCAAATAGAAATTATAAGAAGAGAAGATATTTTATAGTGTAATTCATTTAATTAAATGGATTAAACTAATCATCTTAAAAGTATTAGCATGGCTTTCACTATTACTAGACCAAAAATTGCCAGAATGAGTCTTTACTGAAAATAGCATGTTGGAGATGTCCATAGCAAAGTGGATTAGTGATTTTAGTTTTAAAGGTTAAAGATTCAAATGGGAATAAAGAATTTTCTAATTTGAATTTTAATTTGATTTCAATTTAATTTAAGGTGATTTATTTCGTTGGTCAATTTTGATAGTAAGAATTTTTAATTTTTAAAAGGAAAAAAATCTGATTTTTTTTTTAATCCCAAATCAAATCAGATTATCACACCATCTATTTTTACCATAAGCACTCTTTGATAGCTTTAGAGTTAACAATAGAGTCATACAAAATAAGTCACTATTCAAACACTTCAGTAGTAATAATTTAAAATGAATTAAATTAAAATGATAAAATATAATTTTAAAATTATTTAAAAATAAATTTTAATTTCAAAATGTATAAAATAATTCGATAATATCTCTAATCATAAATATTAAATAAACTATAATAAGAAAAAAAAAACATTGGAATGTAAGGGCAAAATTAATTACAAAAGGCAATAATAATGATAACAATAAAATAAATAGTTTTTCATTATTAATTATTCGTGACCAATTGCCTTGGACCACAAGAAGGATGACATGGCCATAGCATGACACATTACTAAATGACCAATCAGAATTTAACAACAATTCCAATGGAAGGCAAGAGGAAAGAATGGAAGAAGTCCTCAAAAATACTATAAGATAAGGAATTGGCTGTGGGCTTTCCATGCCCCAATTTTGCCTTCAAAAGATTTTACGAAAAAATGCTTCATGCCCACCTGGCCTCGAGAGAATCCTCTTTGGATCGTGACAATGTGAAGTTTAGAGAGAATAAGGGACTGGGTATCGATTTGAACATGGAATTTGGTTTACAAACCATTGGTTCATGCCCACCACGTGAAATTGCTGGGGACTGGTCTTTGAATCGTGAAGCTGTGGAGTTCAGAGAGAATAAGGGACTAGGTATCGATTTGAACGTGGAATTTTGTCTGGAAGCTGAAGTATCCGAGGTTTTACGTGCTACTAGGGCTGTGGATAAAGTTTTGGGTAACGGTTTAGAATTGGAAGTTGGCAGGTTTTTGGAGGTTGAGAAGAGCTCATCAACAGGAGACTCTGACGCTAAGGAGGTTGGGGACTTGCTCAAAAAGAAAAAAGAGTTTGGGGGTACTGATTCTCTCACAATTGCAGCAATTGGGAAAGAATCTCGAAGCTCAAAAGTTTCAGAAGCCATATATCTGGAAGCCAAAGACGTCAACGACGAAAATAAAGAAAAATGAAAAGGAAAAGAGAAACAACAAAGTCTTGACGCTGATGATGGAGGGGTCAAAACAGCACCGCCATTTCAAGAAGGAGAAGAAAAACATAAGTTTAGTGGTTTAATTCTTCTCAGTGAAGCAGCAGAAATGCAAGAGTTGAAGCCTCCAACAAATGCAAAAGAATCAGAAGCACTAGTAGCAGCTGAAGGTAAAAGAAGCATAGAATCGTCCTCCTCGAAAAGAAGCAGCGAATCTTCTGGTGAGGATTGTTTGCATGAAGATTTAGAACACACCTCGCCGATGGTGAGAACGAAGAGAGGGAGGAGCCAGGTGCTGCCATCCAGATACAGATACTCTGTTGTTCTTACCCCATTGAAGTGGGTGGTGCGATCACAGGGAACCGCAGCTGCACCCATGGTTCCCAAAAAATGAGGTAATAAATAAATAATAATAATCCTAAAATAAAAAATAATTAATAATAAACAATAAAAAAAAGTTAAAAAAGATTTAAAATTTTATTGTTATTATTTATCTTCACATGTTTATTTTCGTAGAGATAGTGATGGATTTCTTGTTTCGTAGAGATAGTGAAGGAAAGTTATGATTATTAAACAATGTTATCGAGAGAAATGGTGTGTAGAAGCAGAAGAAAGCATGAGACTTGTAATGAATCATCAATTGTAATGCGCATTGCTTCTACTTTGTTCATTCCATGACTGTCAAAATGTGTGCCCTTGGTTCTTTCTATTAACTTTTTTTTTTTAGTTGTCAACTTGTTAAATTATGAAATTTTGTTGTTTATTTTGAATTTTAATTAAAATAAAATAAATAATGATTTTTATGATCAAAATTTGTTAGATTTTGTTGAGTTTATAAAAAGATAAATAAAGAAGAAAATGGAATAATAAAATTGAAAGACTAATGGTGGCTAGAATGGTACTATAAAGGAAGAGTAAAATTTAATGGCTTGATTTGAGTAAAAATCCAAACATGGTATTCAAGGGCTAGGTTAGATATGGGGTTTGGTAGAATTAAAAAAAAAATGATAATGCTTGGAGTTGGTAGCTTTTGATATGATCTGTATACGAGTCTTGACACGTAAGTATATAAATCTGGATTTAGCACAAGTTTGGAATATGCCACGACTCGACACGTAATATTTAGAGTTGGAAATTTTTAATCTTATCCACTTATAGGGCATGACTCATATATGTAAGCAAACAGATTTGGATTTAGTATAAATAGGTTTAGGATATGTCGCGACTAACGTAATGTTTAGAGCCAACAATTCTCATTCTTATTCATTTACATGGCAAAACTTGTCACGTAAGCAAACAGATTTGAATTTAGTATAAATAGGATTGGGATACTTGTGAATTTAGTATAATTTAAATAATATATTAATTAATGATTAAATCATATAGCTTACTCATTTTTCATTTCATACTTGTATTAGCTCACACAAAGTAGCAGCAGAAAATGACAACTGATCAGAAACTTTTAGATGGTATTTTAGGATACCTATATGATATTTTCAGCAGAAAATAATTACTTTTTATTTTAAAAATAAATTATTTAAATTTGAAAATTAATATATTTATTATAAAGAGAAAAGCTTCATTTATAATTTGATTTTACAATTATAATTCTAATCACTAAGGTGAGGATTGAGTAATAAATCCAATATCAATTATTAGACATATGATAACAAAAATTTTTATGTCTTCTATATTTGGAAGCATTTTCAATTTTATTCTAAATTTTTATAAATTTTATCCATTTGATTTTAGTTTTTGACATTCATTTTTCTAAAAAAAGTAATATATAATTAATAAATTAATTACAAAAAACTAAGTGAAGAATTGACATATTTAAAAAAAAATTGTACTACATGAAAATACTCATTAAATGACTAGCATATATTAAATTTTAAGCTATTAGAATAAAGTCCTTTATTTTTTATTTTTTATTTTTTTTTTGGGACGAGGGGGGAGTGGGATTTTAAAAAATCAACGACTATGAGAGCCCATTTGTATCTATTCTTAAAATCATTTAATTGTTAAAATTGAGGTTGATATTAATAAAATAAAAAATTTTAAAATTTTTGATAAAATTAAAAGTGGGTATAAATTAAGGTTTAAAATTTTTCAATTATTATATTTCACAAAAAAAATTGAGTTTAAAATGCACAAACAACATCATGTATCTAGTTTTCCGTTGAAATACAATAAAACCTTTATTTCTATGCATGGTGTACCTAACCTTAGAGGAAATTTACATGATTTTGTAAGCTATACAATTTTTTTGAATATTTTTTAATTTATTATTATTTTTTTAGAATGCTATTTTGAATGCTAATAGAACATAAATCCTAAAGGTAGTTGCAGATTATGTACAAGGATTAGGATACACCTCCATGAGATATGCTTGGTTGCACTTAATTAGCACATCTTCTTCATATTAATTTCAACCGATATCCCATGATTAGGATACAATCTTTTTCATGAGATATGCAATAAATGACACTAATTAAGAGCATTGCAAGAATGTATGGTGGTGTAGCCTAATTCTCATTCATAATCTTTAAACAAAGGATTACTCAAAAATGTTAAAGATTACACAAAATCAAGATAACAAAAGGATGCAATTGGAAGCCCTCAATCTTTTTTTTTTCTTCTTATAGGAAGACAAAAATGTTCTTAATATTTTCACCTAGTGTCTAATTGGAATTGGACTGCTTAAATAAATTGACCAATATAATTTGCAGTATATTTTTTTTATGTTGAATTTGCAATTTACATTCTCGTTTATCTAGCAATAAGTTAACAATATAAAGAATGTTATCTAGAGAAATGATAGAGTAAAGGCAGAAGAAATGTTGGGACCTGAGAGGAATCATCAAATGATAAATCACATTGCTTCCACTTTGTTGATTCCATGACTTTTAGAATGTGTTTTTCTTAGTTCCTTTCGTTAACTTTCTTTAGTTGTCAACTTGGTAAATTAATGGAATTTAGTTGATTGTTTTGAAATTCAATCTAAATTGAAAAAAAAAATTTCTTTATAGGTACAATTGAATGCTTATTTATAAAAATATAAATAAAGAAGGTTATGGGATAATAGAATTGAAAGAATAATGGTTGCAAGAATGGTAATATAAAGGAAGAGTAAAAGTTAAGTTTTTCTGAATTTAAGTATTTAATAAAAAAAATTTTCTTATTTAAAAAAGAAGAGTAAAAGTTAATGGTTTGATTTGGGGAAAAGGAAAAATTGAAAGATGGTATTCAAAGATATGGGGTTTGGAAGAATTAAAAAAAAAAAGGGTAAAATTTATTATTGGCAATTTTGGCATTATTATCCATTCACACAATACAGCTCGACATGTAATTACAGCTCGACATGTAATTACAACTCAACATGTAATTAAAGGGACTTAGTTAAGTGTAAATAAGTTTAAGACAAGTAAAAAATATGGATTTAATCAAGTTGACCTACTTAATTCAATAAGACATAAAATGATTTGTTTATTTAATTAGGTTAACTGATTAATTTATTTATTTTGACCCATTTAAAGAGGTAATGATCTATGTCATTTACTTGTCAAAACTATTTTGTTTCTTTTATGGAGTACTAATATAAAGTGTGGAGGTAAATCTAAGCCTAAAAATCCCATTTCACATGCCCATTTTAAAATCCTTCCATTGTCCCACTTTCTGAACTCTCAAGATCTCATTATCAGGACATTCAATCTCATCCAATGCCCTCAATCTAGGGCTGTGCATGGTTCTCATAAATCCCGAATCAAATTGAAGAACCGTATCAAACTGACAGGAAATTTTGAACAATAAACATTAAGCTTAGAAATGGTATTGGCAACCAATACCAACAATTTTAGAATGCAAAATATGGTATGTTGGGAGTACTAAAACCAATGTACATATTGTCCATGTAAAAGTCAACATTTTTGTAATGGCCCGGCCCACTAGTGATATTGTTCGCTCTGGGCCGAAGCCCTCACGGTTTTAAAACGCGTCACTAGGGATATGGTTTTAAAACGCAAAATATGGTATGTTGGGAGTACTAAAACCAGTCCTTTCCATCTTAATAGTTGGATGGTGGAATCTTTTGAATGTCCCTCATTGAACAAGTTCTTGTAAGAAACCAGAACTTGTTCAATTTCTCACTGGAGCTTGTTCAACAAGAGATTTAAAAGGTTACATATCCACATAGTAGAAGAACCTACATCATCAAGTAGGACATCAAAGATTTTGCACCTACTAGATATTATTGATTGTGTAATCTCTTGAATCAGGTATGTGATTGTTAAATGTTATATTTTATTTTGCAGGTTACTAATTTACCTCCAAACATTCATGATGGTGATTAGTTATGTAAATAGATTCACTGTCATCAATTAGGAAGATTTGAGGCTAATGACGTACATAAGAACCAGACCTAGCTATTTTATGTATCTTATTTACAATTTAATTCTTTTTAAATTAATTTTTATTACTTAAAAATGAACTTAAAAAATATCAGCAATAAA
The DNA here is from genome assembly GCF_030052815.1 of Hevea brasiliensis. NCBI lineage: Eukaryota > Viridiplantae > Streptophyta > Magnoliopsida > Malpighiales > Euphorbiaceae > Hevea > Hevea brasiliensis. Next base: position 31,630,544 of record NC_079501.1, on the reverse strand, counting down.
ATTTTCAACTAAATTGGACCAACAAAAAAGTTTCGAATTATTAAAATTTTGTTAAGATTTTTTTTGAAGCTATACGTCAGAAACAGTTAAGAATATATCCACATTTAAAGTACTCTAAATTAAAAACTAAAATTTTAGATAGGCTGTGGTTCTATTTGAACCTTTGACTTCAGTGTTAGATGGATTATTGGCTCAACTTAATTGAAAAATTTATCGTCGATATTATTTAAATTTATTTTTAAGTAATAAAAAAGAATTTAAAAAGAATTAAATTATGAGTGAGGCACATAAAATACCTATATCTAGCTGTTATATCCGTTATTGACCCCATATATCTAAATTTAATAATCGTCATTAATTATTATTTTTTATTGGCCTAATAAAACAAAAAATTTAATAGGCCAATATTCTAGTAATTTAAAAGTTTTTGTTGGCCCAATTAAAGATAAAAATTAATGAGTCCATATTTTAGGTTTTAAAAGATTGGTTTTTAGTGATGTAACAAAATTGAAAAATTAGTGGCTCACCTCTTAAAATTTTCTTTTAAGTAATAAAAAATATTTTAAAAAGATTTAAATTGTGAGCTATGATATACTTAGGTCTAAATATTGCATTTGTCTAACACTAAACTCGGAGGGTGAAACAGTGCTACACCCTCTCAAAAATTTTAATTTTTTAATTTAGAGTACTTTAAATGTGAGTATGTTCTTAACTGTCTCTCACATTTAGCTTAAAAAAATCTTAACAAAATTTTAAAAGTTTTATTTTTTTTATTAGCCCAATTAAATAAAAGATTTAATGAGTCCATTTTTTATTGACTGAAATTAGTTGAAAAATGTGTCACCTATATTTTTTAAATTTATTTTTAAGTTATAAAAAAGATTTTAAAAAGAATTAAATTGTAAACAAGGTAAATAAAATAAGTAGGTCTAGTTGTTATATCCATTTTTACCCTATATATTTAAATATTATAATCGTTATTAATTAATATTTTTATTGGCCCAAAAAAGCAAAAAAATTAAATAACCAACAACATTCTAGTAACTTAAAAGATTTTTAATTGGCCAATAAAACAAAAAAAAATTAATGAGTGTACATTTTAATTTTTAAAAGATTAATTTTTATTGATGTAACAAAATTTAAAAATTAGAAGTCTATATTTAAAATTTTTTTATTAATAAAAATTGTATTAAAAAGATTCAAATTGTGAGGAAAATACAAGAAAGTAACACTTGAATCTAGTTACAAATCAATCACCATATATAGATAGAGAGATAGAGAGAGAGAGAGAGAGAGAGAGAGAGAGAGGTAAATTAGTATTTTTTTTAGAATGAAATATAATATTTAAGAATCACTCACATGCCTAAATTTGTTAGATTACATCAATAATATATTCACCAATTATAAAATCTTCAATGAATTTGCGATGAATCTATTTAAACTATTCTATCATGGATTTGCAATTTTGGATTCTTAATCAGACTCCAAATGACTTATTTATTCAATTGAGTTAATAGGTTAACATGTTTATTTTGTCGATTTAAATATGTTATGACCCTTGTTATTTATATGTTAAAAACTACATTGTTTTATTTATGGAGCAAGAATATAATGTGTGAAGCTAAATCTAACCCTAAGAACCTCATTTGACATTTTTGCTGCAACCACCCCCTTCAAAATCCTTTAAATTCTCAAGATCGTAGTATCTAGACATTTAATCTCATTGAACACCCTCAACCCATCATATTCTCAATTCATCAAACTCCATCAACAATCATATAGAAGAAAATGATTTGTGAAACTTACATTCGCAAACTTGAAACTTTATTTTATGTTTGTGAAATTTTAATTAATTTTGATATTTGAATGACGTTTAGAAATTTGGATAATCTTTTAATATTTATACTATATTTTTATATTTAGATTATTTTGCTTAATACGTGTCTTAACATATTAAATAAGTAAATGTGTCACAGAGTAAATATACATGAAATTTGCTCTAATCCAAAGAGTGTGAATGACCATTGGTGTTAGTTCATGTGTTATGTCCCGTAATGATTCATGTCCTATTATATCATACAACCCATTAATGATTCATTTTTTTAAATAGGTTACACAAATTATGTCATGTAATTTATATCGTAAATATATTAATATTAAAATTGAATATTTTGACGCCATTAATTATATAAATCATGTTTGAATTAGTGATTTTTATGTTATATGTGTAGTTGGACATGACTCGTGTATTACCGTTAACATGAATTACAAATCTTAAACTAATGTTGAAAGGTGCAATGCAAGTGGACTTCAAAAAGTGAACCAAAAAATTTCAGTGGACATGGAAAATTTAGGTATATAATTAATAAAAAAGATAAATTATATTTTTTTGTAAAAAAAAAAGAAAATTTTTTAATCAGGCATGCAATTGTTAAATGTTATATTTTATTTTGCAGGTTACTAATTTACCTCCAAACATTCATGATGGTGATTTGGTATGTAAATAGATTCACTGTCATCAATTAGGAAGATTTGAGGCTAATGATGGATATAAAAACCAGACCTAGCTGTTTTATGTATCTTATTCATAATTTTATTCTTTTTAAATTATTTTTTATTACTTAAAAATAAACTTAAAAAATATAAGCAATAAATTTTTCAACTAAATTGGACCAACCAAAAAAGTTTCGAATTATTAAAATTTTGTTAAGATTTTTTTTGAAGCTATACATCAGAGAAAGTTAAGAATATACCCACATTTAAGGTATTCTAAATTAAAAACTAAAATTTTAGATAGGCTGTGGTTCTATTTGAACCTTTGATTTCAGTGTTAGATGGATTATTGGCTCAACTTAATTAAAAAATTGATCGTCGATATTATTTAAATTTATTTTTAAGTAATAAAAATTTTTTTAAAAAGAATTAAATTATGAGTAAGGTGCATAAAACACCATGTCTAGCTGTTATATCTGTTATTGGCCCCATATATCTAAATTTAATAATCGTCATTAATTATTATTTTTTATTGGCCTAATAAAGCAAAAAAATTTAATAGGCCAATATTTTAGTAATTTAAAAATTTTTGTTGGCCCAATTAACGATAAAAATTAATGAGTCCATATTTTAGGTTTTAAAAGATTGGTTTTTAGTGATGTAACAAAATTGAAAAATTAGTGGCCCACCTCTTAAAATTTTCTTTTAAGTAATAAAAAATATTTTAAAAAGATTTAAATTATGAGCTAAATAGATAATATACTTAGGTCTAAATATTACATTTGTCTAACACTAAACTCGGAGGGTGAAACAGAGCCACACCTCTCAAAAATTTTAATTTTTTAATTTTGAGTTCTTTAAATATGAGTATGTTCTTAACTGTCTCTTACATTTAGCTTCAAAAAATCTTAACAAAATTTTAAAAGTTTTATTTTTTTTATTAGCCCAATTAAATAAAAGATTTAATGAGTCCATTTTTTATTGACTGAAATTAGTTGAAAAATGTGTCACCTATATTTTTTAAATTTATTTTTAAGTTATAAAAAAGATTTTAAAAAGAATTAAATTGTAAACAAGGTAAATAAAATAATTAGATCTAGTTGTTATATCCATTTTTACCCTATATATTTAGATATTATAATCATTATTAATTAATATTTTTATTGGCCCAAAAAAGCAAAAAAATTAAATAACCAACATTCTAGTAACTTAAAAGATTTTTAATTGGCCAATAAAACAAAAAAAAATTAATGAGTATACATTTTAATTTTTAAAAGATTAATTTTTATTGATATAAAAAAATTTAAAAATTAGAAGTTTATATTTTTAAAATTTTTTTTATTAATAAAAAATGTATTAAAAAGATTCAAATTGTGAGGAAAATACAAGAAAAAAACACGTGAATCTAGTTACAAATCAATCACCATATATATATATATAGAGATATAGAGAGAGAGGTAAATTAGTATTTTTTTAGAATGAAATATAATATTTAAGAATCACTCACATGCCTAAACTTGTTAGATTACATCAATAATATATCTACTAGTTATAAAATCTTCAATGAATTTGTGATAAATCTATTTAGACTCTTCTATCATGGATTTGCAATTTTGGGTTCTTCATTAGACTTCAAATGACTTATTTATTCAATTGAGTTAATAGGTTAACATGTTTATTTTGTCGATTTAAATATGTTATGACCATTGTTATTTATATATTAAAAACTACATTGTTTCATTTATGGAGCAAGAATATAATGTGTGAAGCTAAATCTAACCCTAAGAATCTCATTTGACATTTTTGCTGCAACCACCCCCTTCAAAATCCTTTAAATTCTCAAGATCGTAGTATCTAGACATTTAATCTCATTAAACACCCTCAACCCATCTCAATTCCTCAAACTCCATCAACAATCATATAGAAGAAAATGATTTGTGAAACTTACATTCGCAAACTTGAAACTTTATTTTGTGTTTGTGAAATTTTAATTAATTTTGATATTTGAATGACGTTTAGAAATTTGGATAATCTTTTAATATTTAGAGGATATTTTTATATTTGGATTATTTTGCTTAATATGTGTCTTAACAGATTAAATAAGTTAAATGTGTCACACAGTAAATATACATGAAATTTGCTCTAATCCAAAGAGTGTGAATGACCGTTGACATCACTTCATGTATTATGTCCCGTAATGATTCATGTTATATTATATCATATAACCCATTAATGATTCATTTTTTTAAATAAGTTACACATGTAATTTATATCGTAAATATATTCATATTAAAATTGAATATTTTGACTTCATTAATTATATAAATCATGTTTGAATAGTGATTTTTATGTTATATGTGTAGTTGGACATAACTCGTGTATTACCGTTAACATGAATTACAAATCTTAAACTAATGTTGAAAGGTGCAATGCAAGTGGACTTCAAAAAGTGAACCAGTGGACATGGAAAATTTAGGTATATAATTAATAAAAAAGATAAATTATATTTTTTTGTAAAAAAAGAAGAAATTTTTTTTAATCAGGCATGGAATTATTAAATGTTATATTTTATTTTGCAGGTTACTAATTTAGCTCTAAACTTTCATGATGGTGATTAGGTATATAACTAGATTCACTATCATCAAATAGAAAGATTCAATGTTACTAATCGCCATTATATATATATAGAGAGAGAGAAAGAGAGAGGGAGAGAGAGGTAAATTAGCATTTTTTTTAGAATGAAATATAATATTTGAGAATAACTCACATGCCTAAACTTGTTAGATTACATCAATAACATATCCACCAACTACAAAATCTTCAATGAATTTGTAATGAATCTATTTGGTCTGTTCTATCATGGATTTACAATTTTGGGTTCTTAATCAGACTCCAATATTAGATTCACAAACCATAGCAGTGTTTCCACAGAAATAATTAGTTAACTTAGTTTCATTATTATATAAAATAGAAATAATATGATATCATAGGATTAGAGGTGCCAAATGGATTTGATCAAATGTGTTTGGATTCTAGTTATTTTAGATGGTATTTTGTTAATTAGAAATAGATCATAAAAATAAAGTATAACATAAAAAAAAAATTAATATGGCTGCAAATCCATTTTTATTTCATGGATATTAGCATCAAAGCCTTGTGTATTGGGTTTAGGCTTTATTTCAACTTTACTACCTTATTTTCATTCCTTAATAGTATCCAAATCGTGATTATTCAAAAACTTAAATTTTAGAAGAAATTAAACACAAAAATTTCTACTTGAGAGGATGTATCATCCATCTATATCTATAATAATATCAATATGTGATACCCACAAGGCCAAAACACAAAAAGATAAGATACCAAATGAGTGAAAAATATAGAAAAATACATTGATAACTGATTGTCATGCACATCTAATTTATTAGAAATTTAATAATTTTATTAATAATTAATATAATGAATTTAACAATATATATGAGTTTTTTTATTAAATAAAAAAGTTAAATTAATTGCATTAGAGTCGGTCTTTAAAATTATAAAATTTCAAATTTGAATTCAAATTAAAATAAAAGAAGGGAGAGAGATATATGGTACATGTTAAGATAAAAAGACTTGTCAATCATTTTAAAAATATTAATTTAAAGTTCATATCATTGTATTTAAACTACAAAAATATTATAATAAAAAAACTACAAAAAACACTATCACTATATTAAAATTATTATATTGAGAAAAAAAATTTGACTCAAAAGTTATTTATTTGTCTCTATATATTTTTAGCGATAAATAATCATTTGTTCCATTTAGTGTTGTCCCTACATATAATTAGAAATAGATATGAAGATAAATATATATTTGACATTGACTTAACCTTCGGAGACAAATATATTTATCTATATTAATAACCTATAGAAACAAAAAAAAAAAATTGTGTCCTTTTTTATTTTAACTAATTATATTTTTTGCCCTTAAATCTATTTTTGAAGACATTAAATTGACTTTAATAGTTTCTACTAAAATTTCTAAATTTACTTTTAGAATTAAATAAAATTGTCTCTAATAATATTTTCTAAAAATAAATTATCTTGTCATTATATATTAATTTCTTCATATCATTAATTATTAATATAAGTGTATTTATTTGTTTTTAATAATATAATATTTATTTATTACTACAATTTAAATGAAATTTAAATAAATTACTAAATATAATAAATATTATTTAAAATAAATAAATTCAAATCATCAAAATATTTATAGTTTAATGGTAAAAGTGTTTTTATCAAATCTTTTATTTTTTTCTAAGAAATTAATGACACTTGTTACCTTAATAATTAATAACAATATGTTGATTAAAAGCTTTAATTAAATAAGTTAAAATAAAAATATAATTTTTTATTTTAATATATATAAATATAATACAATAGAAGTATATATGTGTGCATTCACATGTTTAATTTTAAAAATCACTTTTTTATTTAACTATATATAATTTATACAACTTAACACACCCTATATAATTTATTCATATGTATATATATATATATATATATATATAATTTATACAACTTAACACACCCTATATAATTTATTCATATATATATATATATATATTATGAAAGGTTAAAGATTGAAAATGGGAATAAAGAGTTTTTTAATTTGAATTATAATTTGATTTCAGTTTAATTTAAGGTGATTTATTTTCTTGATCAATTTTGATAGTAAACATTTTTAATTTTTAAAAGATAAAAAATTTGATTTTTTTTTTAATCCCAAATCAAACCAACCAAATCAAATCAGGCTATCACATAGTCCATTTTTATCATTAGCACTCTTTGATAGCTATAGAGTTGACAATAGAGTCATACAAAACAAGTTACCATTCAAACACTTCAGTAGTAATATTTTAAAATAAATTAAATTAAAATAATAAAATATAATTTTAAAATTATTTAAAAATAAATTTTAATTTCAACATGTATATTCACATGTTTAATTTTAAAAATCACTTTTTTATTTAACTATATATAATTTATACAACTTAACACACCCTATATAATTTATTCATATGTGTGTGTGCCTGTGTGTGTGTATATATATATATATATATTATTAAAGGTTAAAGGTTGAAAATGGGAATAAAGAGTTTTTTAATTTGAATTATAATTTGATTTCAGTTTAATTTAAGGTGATTTATTTTCTTGATCAATTTTGATAGTAAACATTTTTAATTTTTAAAAGATAAAAAATTTGATTTTTTTTAATCCCAAATCAAACCAACCAAATCAAATCAGACTATCACATAGTCCATTTTTACCATTAGCACTCTTTGATAGCTATAGAGTTGACAATAGAGTCATATAAAATAAGTTACCATTCAAACACTTCAGTAGTAATATTTTAAAATGAATTAAATTAAAATGATAAAATATAATTTTAAAATTATTTAAAAATAAATTTTAATTTCAACATGTATAAAATAATTTGATAATATCTCTAATCATAAATATTAAATAAACTATAATAAGAAAAAAAAAAACAACATTGGAATGTAAGGATAAAATTATTTATTAAAGGCAATAATAATGATAATAAAATAAATAGTTTTCCATTATTAATTATTCATGACCAATTGCCTTGGACTACAAGAAGGATGACATGGCAATAGAATGACATGTCACTAATGACTAATCAGAATTTAACAATAATTCCAATGAAAGGCTAGAAGAAAAATGAAAAAAATAACTACTTAATTATTTCAAATATTTGTCAATATCTTATTGGTTTTCCATTTTATGTAAACTGCTTGCATATGAATAGAAATCATTAGGTATACCCGATGCACATGCACTATCTCCCATAATCATGTGAGACTCACTCTCTATATTGTAGAAATGATCTACTTTTCTATGAGAGAATGATAATTATTTTTTAGTACTTCTGGTAAATCTAATAATTAGCCATATATGAAATCACAGCCTCGCTGTAATTACTCCTCAAAGAGACTATAAGATATGAAGTTTCCTTGCTTGTTTCTTTCATTCTCTACTCAGTTTTCTCTTCGTAGAATTTTCTTTCACGTCTCGTTATTCCCTTCGTACCCACCATGCGAAACCTCGAGAGAATCATTACTTCATGCCCGCCATGCGAAACCTCAAGAGAATCATTACTTCATGCCCACCATGTAACACCCCTAAGTTCGGTAGTGCGTTCTGCTGTTCCGGTGACCAGTGTTGTCCGGACAGCTAGGATGCCTAGAACCACACTTCAATGTGAGTGAGGAGACATAAAATAATGAAATACAAGAAAAGAAAATACAAGAAAAACAAAGGAAAAATAATAGCAAAGAAATGTGATCAAGTTAAGCGAGCCGGGAAACCTAGCGATGGGTGACATGCCAGGAAGTCACGGCGTGGACCGTTGACTAATACTGGGCTGGGAACCCTGAAAAATATTTTTAGGACTCCAATAAATATTTATTGAAGTATAAATATCATTAGAAATATCAAAGAAAAATTAAATAATTAGTACAAAGAAAAGTGAGAAATCGAAAATCGGACAAAACCCGGTAATACCGAAAAATCGGGAACGTAACCCGAACAGGGGCATTATGGTCATTTGACACCCCGAATTGTCTTTTGACCTAAATGTCCACTAAAAATAAATAATATTACACTTAGAAAATAAAATGAAAAATTAAATTGGTGGTACCTAAAGTAAATAGTAGAAATTAAAGGTTAAATGTGGAATAAGTGGGAATTTAGCTTATTATATGATTAAGTGACTAAGTGGACCACTAAGGGAATTAATTAAACACATAGTGGGACATGTGTACACTTAATATGCAGCTGGATACTTCATCTTCTCCATTTCCATAAAACTAGCCGTGAATGAAAGTGAGAGGAAACACCATTAACGTTTTCTCCAAGCTCACCTAATCCCTCATTTCAACCCCAAATCACCTAGGTAGCTTCACAAAAAATGGTCTACACACCACAAGGAAGATATTGATACCAATTTTGAGAAGTTTGGTGAAGGTTTAGCAATTTACAATTAAAGGTAAGTTTGCATTTTTGAGAAGTTCTTTGTTAAAGTTTATGTTTATGTTATGGGTGTTAGTTTGGTGGAGGAAAATTTTGAGTTTGAAGGGTTATTGTTGTTTTCAATTTGGACAGCCATGAGGTCACATTTTTGATGATTTAATATGCATATAATTGATGAGAAATAATGTTGATCATGGTGATTTAGTAACCTAGTGATTTACTTCATGTTATATGGTGATTTATGCACTTGGATGGGAAATTGTATATTGGTACAGCAATGGGATGTTGAAGAATGGTTTGTGGCAGCTTGGGGCACTTGAGAAATGGTATATATTGAAGGAAGTGTGGGCAGAATATTGACCTAGAAGGATTGATGATATGTATGTAAATTAATGTTGTAAAGTGTATGTAAAGTTTGTAATGTTTAGGTGTGTTTGTAATGGTACTTAGAAATTGTAATTGTGAATGATATTTGGTGTGTTGAGGGTGATTGGAATCTGCCCAAAATAATGCTAATGTAATGTAGAAAATGCTTTTGGTAATGTGCCAAAACAGTTTGGTAGGTAAGTAAACAAATGGCAAAGGTAAGTGTGTGTTTGAAGTTGGGGTGTGAAATGCATATTGAGGGCAGTGTATATTTTAGCCTATAACCTTGAATGTGTAACCTCAATTGGTATGAGACCAATTTGAGGTGAAACTAGGCACAAAATGTGCCAACTTTCATTGAGAAACCATACCAAAATTCTGCTTGCAAGGTGACCTAAAAAAATGACCAATTCGGATTAGGTGCAATTAGGACCTGAAAAATGACCAATTGGGCAGCAGTGAGTGTTTAGGCCATAACTCACTCAAACCAGGTCCAATTGACCTGAAATTTTGACCAAGAATAGTTAAGACCCATACCTACAAGTCTTATGAAGACACCAAAGCCCAGAAATGACCATAAGCAAGTCAAACAACTTGCACAAGTTCGGGTCCAAAACTGGCCGAACCAGAATTGACCAATTTGACCTAAAATTGACCTAAAATGGTACCACTTGACCAGCAATAGTGTAATGACCATAACTTGGTATACTTAACTCGGATTGACCTGAAATTTTGCCCCGCGTGCAATAAGACCTAGATCTACAAGTTTGTAGTTTTGACCGAAACCCGAAAACCGAGGGAACTAGATCGTCCAGTTAGGTCAAACCAGTGTCCCGGAATCCAGCAATTTGCATTAAAATGCACTAAGCAAGGAAATGACTTTGGTAAAACATACCAAACCTAAAACCCTATCAAATGTGACATATTAACGACACTAAAACCTAATTTACCTAAAAGCATAGCGAGGGTCGGTATATTAGGTGATTAAGTGAATAATTGAGTTGATTGCATTATTTACCAAACACCATCGATAGAGACAGTTTAATTTAGTATCGAAACACTTCAAATTGTGTTTCTCGATTACCAAAGACTCGGAAAAGGAAGGAAACACGAGTCGGATCGAGACAGTCATCGAGGTTTGTGCACAACTAGTTTTTAAGCGATTTTGTTTTGAATATTTCATATGATTAAATGATATATTTTTCTTATGAATTATGTTTAACAAGCATTGGATTTAATTCCATGATTATTGAAAATTGTTATTGTATGTATGAATTTGGCTTTGTGAAATGGTATTTCCATAAGTATTAAGCATTGTTATGGATTAAGTAAATTATGTTTTGGAAAATTGTGATAGAATATGTTTTGAATTGTGATGGTAATATTCATGGAAAAAATGAAAACTTTATTATTTGAATTGTGATGAGCATAAAAATTATTGGATATTGGAATTGACTTTGAATCGAATTATATTGTGATTTATGCTCGCTAAAAGGATTGTGATATTGTTTTATATCTCACTATAGATGCTTGACTAGGTTATTACCCGTCTCTCTCATTTGTTGAGAAGACAATGGAGTGAGTTGTGTTTTGATTACCATGGTGCGTGCAGGCTTAGATTCTCCTCTGATTTGAGGTTAGATCTAAGTTTATTTTATCGTTATGGCCCTTACGGAAGATTCATTATTGTGATGGTCAGGCACGATGATTCGACCTCCCGACCATAGGGAGTTAGAATCGGTCGACCTCCCGACCATAGGGAGTTAGAATCACATCGAATATGGCCCTTTCGGATTAGTCTTGCATAGTTAGTGAGATAAAGATTGATTTTTGAGATACAACATGGTTTTGAGATGCATAATGACTTTTGAGATCTGATATGATTTTGAGATACAAAATGATTTTGAGATCTGAATGGCTTTTGAATGGTAAGGAATGGTGAATTCAATTATGGTTTGTGTGTAATTGATTTTGTTGGAATTACTTAAATGGATAGTCAAGATTTGATAAATTGAATTTTTTGCTCCAAGTTATTTATACAAATGATTTAAATTATTGGAAATGAATATTTTTATTTGTGAAATTTGATCGATTCGATTCTCAAATTATTTACTATAAAATTTGTCAATGTATATTGTACTATGTTTTAAATTATAGTTGTGCACCATCGAGTTCACCACTCTGATAGCTTTGTATCTTTATGCAGTAAGCGAAACATAGAGCGATGATTAAGTTGCTTTGAGGATACATTCAGATCGGCTCGGGTATATCATAGATATACCGTTGTACATAGGTTTTGATGTAAGCATGTTATAATATGTCTGTAAATTATTTGAGCAGTTGTAAATTAAAATTGTACATTTAAGTTTTAACGTTATTTTTGAGTTATTTTCACTTGTAAATTTTTGTATTATATTTCCTTTACCTCCTCCTTTGAAAATCTTGAAAAATTGTTGTGGATTGAGTTGAGAAAAATATTGTGTTGAATTTTGTTAGAGTTGATATTGGGAAAAATATTGAAGTGCTTTTACGAGTTTTACGAAGAAGCTGTTTTATCCAAAATACGAAGGCACTCTGCCAAAATTTTCTGAAAATTTCTAATGGTCCAAATGAGTTAGTTGTTTCACTTGATTCACAAAAGTTTTTAACACTGTAAATAGTGCTCACCTTTGTAAAAGAAGTAAGAAAAGTTTTTAAAATCCCTTATAGTGTATTTAATGGGTTATCGATGAGCGGAGTTGGTAATTCATTAGGTATACTACGGGATCATGTTATGCCTTACAGAGGGGTAGGGTGTGACATGTTTTGTGGTATCAGAGCAATGGTTTTAAAGTAAATTTCGAACTGTGAATCTGAAATCTTTTTGTCGGTAACTACAACTGCTCAAATGTTTGATACATATAGTACATTTACATCATAAATATGAACTAATGGAGAGGAATCTCCTTATGTTGGTTGTACAGGAATAGATAATCTTGTGGAAAGATATGGAAGAGAAAAATGAGACCGTAGAATAGTCCATGATGGCAGAAGTACAAGTTGAGGCCCCAGCTCCACAAAGTGTCGAAGGCAGACTGCAGCTTTTACCAGTACAAATTACTGCACAAATGGCCCAGCAAATGGCCACTTTCTTCTAACAAATGGCTGATAATCTGTCGGCCCAAGCCCAAGTACAGACCCAACCCCCACAAGGGCAGTGTGAAATGGAAAAGAGGGTGAAACTTATGGGTCAGAGCTCGAACAGTAATTTGAGAAAGAGAAAAGAATTTGAGGAACCCCGAGCTCAGGGATACGATAGAGGTGGATCATTAAGACAGAGAACACATAGGTGGAGTCGTCGATCTACTAGAATTTCCTACCCTTCTCGCCTTTGTGAAAATTGTGGAAAATATCATGGTTGTATATGCTATAAGTCCTCTGAGCACTGCTACAATTGTGGAAAACTTGGACACTTTGCTAAAAATTGTACTAAACCACCTCGATCTGCTCTCGAGTTCACGGACCGTCGATCGAGTCAAGATAGAAATAGAGTTAGTACTCCTCACCACTATAACACGATGAATCAACCCGAATATGGTAGTGCACGATCGGAGCGTCCTTTGTGCGCCAAGGAGAAAGAGCGAGAAACTTGGATGTAGCTACTGGTAAGTTCTTAAATTTTGAAAGAAACAATTAGTTATTATTTGATCCCAGCACTACTTAGTTGTGTGTTAGTGTCAGAACTATACGTTCTGTTGTTATTCCTTTACATGGGAACGAAATTTGATGTATTAGTGACTAGTCCTTTAGGATAATAATTATAATAACAAGTATGATTGACATTAATCTTGGAAGAATTGTTAGCTAAAAGTATTTTCTAACATACCATAAACTATAAAGCTAATTGGCAAGCCTACTTAATGTAAGGCAAGAGGACCTAAAAGTAAGTTACAAGAATAGAATCGCTCTAGATGAGGGCAAGGATATTACTGTTAGTAATTATTAATGGATATTGTAATTAGAATCGGTTTAGGATATTTGTGGATTCGAGTAAGATAAGATGTTAGAAAACCTAGTCCATGAGGTTATAATGTAGTGACTATATAATGTTCTCGATGTTTGTATTGTAAGCTGCAGATTACAGTACCGACATGGGATTATTATGTAAAGCTACGTGCTTCCTCGTGGTACAATAAATTAAGAATAATTGTAAGTAATCTATAAATTGATACAGTTGCACCCGAATGTGGTACTATTACTGGAAATAAATGTGAAAATTTTAGTCAGAAATTTAAGACTTCAGAACTAGCCTATCAAACGACTACACTTGTAAGGTAGCTAGAGTCAGTGACTCGGTTACATTAATGTGAATTACCTGTACCCCAGTAATTGCTATAAGCTTAGAGATATCAGTACGACTTATCATCCTCAGACGGATGGACAGTCGAAATAAGTGATTAAGGTAAATTTTGAAATTCATTGAGTTTCTATAAATAATGAAATGAAATGATAATAATGACCTGTAAAATGGAATAAACCCTCGAGAATATACTAAGAACTTCTGTCATTGAATCCGAGAGGAGATGGGACAGATACATCCCACTAATAGAATTTGTATACATTAATAAGTGTCAAGCTAGCATACAAGTAGCACCCTATGAAAACATTGTAAGGGAATAGATAACTATGGACTTTGTGATGAAACTTCCGAGGACACAGAATAGTCATGATGCAGTAAAGGTTATAGTTGATAGACTAACCAAGTCTACTCACTTTTTGCCATTCTAAATGGACTATAGCCTGGAAAGATTGGCGGATTGTACATATATGAAATTGTAAAATTGCATGGAGTGCTAGTATCAATTGTATCCGAGAGATCCTAGGTTCACTTCTAGATTCTAGGGTAGTCTTGAGAGCCCTAAGAACTAGATTGAACTTGACTGACATTCCATCCATAGACGGATGGCCAACCTCAAAGGGTTATTCAAATATTGGAGGATATGCTACGGGCTTGTGTGATTGAATTTGAAGGTAGTTGGGATACACACTTGCCTTTGATTGAGTTTGCTTATAACATGACTACCAATCAAGCATTGGGATGCCTCCATATGAAGCTTTGTATGGCGAGAAAGTGCGAACTCCTTTATGTTGGGATGAAGTAGGTGAAAGGAAGATGATTGGGTCCGAAATTGTTCGTGACAGAGGAAAAGATTAGATTGATTAGAGATAGACTTAAGGCTGCATCGGACCGTGAAGTCCTATGTTGATCTCGAAGAGAAGAGATATTGAGTATGCGATGGGTGATAAGGTATTCCTCAAAGTTTCTCCTTGGAAGAGGATTATGAGATTTGGCGAGAAGAGGAAACTAAGTCCTCGTTTCATCGGACCATATGAAGTTCTGGAAAGAGTGGGTCCTTTGGCATATCGGTTGGCATTACCTCCAGAGTTAGCAAGGATACACAATGTCTTCCATGTGTCCATGTTAAGGAGGTACAGATGAGACCCATCTCATGTACTATCAGTTGAAGAGATTGAGGTAAATCCAGACCTCTCATATGAGGAAGAACCCATAAAAATTCTGGCATATGAGGTGAAGCAGCTGAGGAACAAACAAATACACCTGGTTAAAGTGCTGTGGAACCATCATTTAGGCCAGGAAGCTACTTGGAAACGTGAAGAGGATATGAGGAGACAGCACCCACAACTGTTCAGAGACTAATGCCAGGTAAAATTTCGAGACGAAATTTATTTAAGGGGGGGAGAATTGTAACACCCCTAAGTTCGGTAGTGCGTTCTGCTGTTCCGGTGACCAGTGTTGTCCGGACAGCTAGGATGCCTAGAACCACACTTCAATGTGAGTGAGGAGACATAAAATAATGAAATACAAGAAAAGAAAATACAAGAAAAACAAAGGAAAAATAATAGCAAAGAAATGTGATCAAGTTAAGCGAGCCGGGAAACCTAGCGATGGGTGACCGCACCGGGAAGTCACGGCGTGGACCGTTGACTAGCCCTGGACTGCGGGGAACCCTGAAAAATATTTTTAGGACTCCAATAAATATTTATTGAGTATAAATATCATTAGAAATATCAAAGAAAAATTAAATAATTAGTACAAAGAAAAGTGAGAAATCGAAAATCGGACAAAACCCGGTAATACCGAAAAATCGAGAACGTAACCCGAACAGGGGCATTATGGTCATTTGACACCCCGAATTGTCTTTTGACCTAAATGTCCACTAAAAATAAATAATATTACACTTAGAAAATAAAATGAAAAATTAAATTGGTGGTACCTAAAGTAAATAGTAGAAATTAAAGGTTAAATGTGGAATAAGTGGGAATTTAGCTTATTATATGATTAAGTGACTAAGTGGACCACTAAGGGAATTAATTAAACACATAGTGGGACATGTGTACACTTAATATGCAGCTGGATACTTCATCTTCTCCATTTCCATAAAACTAGCCGTGAATGAAAGTGAGAGGAAACACCATTAACGTTTTCTCCAAGCTCACCTAATCCCTCATTTCAACCCCAAATCACCTAGGTAGCTTCACAAAAAATGGTCTACACACCACAAGGAAGATATTGATACCAATTTTGAGAAGTTTGGTGAAGGTTTAGCAATTTACAATTAAAGGTAAGTTTGCATTTTTGAGAAGTTCTTTGTTAAAGTTTATGTTTATGTTATGGGTGTTAGTTTGGTGGAGGAAAATTTTGAGTTTGAAGGGTTATTGTTGTTTTCAATTTGGACAGCCATGAGGTCACATTTTTGATGATTTAATATGCATATAATTGATGAGAAATAATGTTGATCATGGTGATTTAGTAACCTAGTGATTTACTTCATGTTATATGGTGATTTATGCACTTGGATGGGAAATTGTATATTGGTACAGCAATGGGATGTTGAAGAATGGTTTGTGGCAGCTTGGGGGCACTTGAGAAATGGTATATATTGAAGGAAGTGTGGGCAGAATATTGACCTAGAAGGATTGATGATATGTATGTAAATTAATGTTGTAAAGTGTATGTAAAGTTTGTAATGTTTAGGTGTGTTTGTAATGGTACTTAGAAATTGTAATTGTGAATGATATTTGGTGTGTTGAGGGTGATTGGAATCTGCCCAAAATAATGCTAATGTAATGTAGAAAATGCTTTTGGTAATGTGCCAAAACAGTTTGGTAGGTAAGTAAACAAATGGCAAAGGTAAGTGTGTGTTTGAAGTTGGGGTGTGAAATGCATATTGAGGGCAGTGTATATTTTAGCCTATAACCTTGAATGTGTAACCTCAATTGATATGAGACCAATTTGAGGTGAAACTAGGCACAAAATGTGCCAACTTTCATTGAGAAACCATACCAAAATTCTGCTTGCAAGGTGACCTAAAAAAATGACCAATTCGGATTAGGTGCAATTAGGACCTGAAAAATGACCAATTGGGCAGCAGTGAGTGTTTAGGCCATAACTCACTCAAACCAGGTCCAATTGACCTGAAATTTTGACCAAGAATAGTTAAGACCCATACCTACAAGTCTTATGAAGACACCAAAGCCCAGAAATGACTATAAGCAAGTCAAACAACTTGCACAAGTTCGGGTCCAAAAACTGGCCGAACCAGAATTGACCAATTTGACCTAAAATTGACCTAAAATGGTACCACTTGACCAGCAATAGTGTAATGACCATAACTTGGTATACTTAACTCGGATTGACCTGAAATTTTGCCCCGCGTGCAATAAGACCTAGATCTACAAGTTTGTAGTTTTGACCGAAACCCGAAAACCGAGGGAACTAGATCGACCAGCTTAGGTCAAACCAGGTGTCGGAATCCAAAGAATTTGCATTAAAATGCACTAAGCAAGGAAATGACTTTGGTAAAACATACCAAACCTAAAACCCTATCAAATGTGACATATTAACGACACTAAAACCTAATTTACCTAAAACGCAACGAGGGTCGGTATATTAGGTGATTAAGTGAATAATTGAGTTCAGTGCATTATTTACCAAACACCATCGATAGAGACAGTTTAATTTAGTATCAAACACTTCAAATTGTGTTTCTCGATTACCAAAGACTCGAAAAGGGAAGGAAACACCGAGTCGGATCGGGAGACAGTCATCGAGAGGTTTGTGCACAACTAGTTTTTAAGCGATTTTGTTTTGAATATTTCATATGATTAAATGATATATTTTTCTTATGAATTATGTTTAACAAGCATTGGATTTAATTCCATGATTATTGAAAATTGTTATTGTATGTATGAATTTGGCTTTGTGAAATGGTATTTCCATAAGTATTAAGCATTGTTATGGATTAAGTAAATTATATTTTGGAAAATTGTGATAGAATATGTTTTGAATTGTGATGGTAATATTCATGGAAAAAATGAAAACTTTATTATTTGAATTGTGATGAGCATAAAAATTATTGGATATTGGAATTGACTTTGAATCGAATTATATTGTGATTTATGCTCGCTAAAAGGATTGTGATATTGTTTTATATCTCACTATAGATGCTTGACTAGGTTATTACCCGTCTCTCTCATTTGTTGAGAAGACAATGGAGTGAGTTGTGTTTTGATTACCATGGTACGTGCACAGCTTAGATTCTCCTCGATTTGAGGTTAGATCTAAGTTTATTTTATCGTTATGGCCCTTACGGAAGATTCATTATTGTGATGGTGCTGCACGATGATTCGACCTCCCGACCATAGGGAGTTAGAATCAGATTCGACCTCCCCGACCATAGGGAGTTAGAATCACATCGAATATGGCCCTATCGGATTAGTCTTGCATAGTTAGAGAGATAAAGATTGATTTATGAGATACAACATGGTTTTGAGATGCATAATGACTTTTGAGATACTGATGATTTTTGAGATACAAAATGATTTTGAGATACAGAATGGCTTTTGAATGGTAAGGAATGGTGAATTCAATTATGGTTTGTGTGTAATTGATTTTGTTGGAATTACTTAAATGGATAGTCAAGATTTGATAAATTGAATTTTGTGCTCCAAGTTATTTATACAAATGATTTACATTATTGGCAATGAATATTTTGAGTTGTGAAATTTGATCAGTATTCAGATTCTCAAATTATTTACTATAAAATTTGTCAATGTATATTGTACTATGTTTTAAATTATAGTTGTGCACCACTGAGTTCACCACTCAGCGATAGCTTTGTATCTTTATCGCAGTAAGCGAGCATAGAGCGATGATTAAGTTGCTTTGAGGATACATTCAGATCAGCTCCAGGTATATCATAGATATACCCATGTACATAGGTTTTGATGTAAGCATGTAATAATATGTATGTAAATTATTTGAGCAGTTGTAAATTAAAATTGTACATTGAAGTTGTAAAGTGAATTATGAGTTATTTTCACTTGTAAAAATTTGTATTATATTTCCTTTACCTCCTCCTTTGAAAATACTGAAAAATTGTTGTGGATTGAGTTGAGAAAAATATTGTGTTGAATTTTGTTAGAGTTGATATTGGGAAAAATATTGAAGTGCTTTTTACAGGTTTTCTGAAGAACTGTTTTATCCAAAATACAGAAGGCACTCTGCCAAAATTTTTACAGAAAATTTCTAATGGTCCAAATGAGTTAGTTGTTTCACTTCAGTTCACAAAAGTTTTTAACACCTGTAAATAGTGCTCACCACTGTAAAAGAAGTAAGAAAAGTTTTTAAAATCCCTTGTAGTGTATTTAATGGGTTATCAGTAGACGGAGTTGGTAATTCATTAGGTATACTACGGATCATGTTATGCCTTATGAGGGTAGGGTGTGACATGTTTTGTGGTATCGAGCAATGGTTTTAAAGTAAATTTAATCGTGAATCAAATCTTTGTGTCGGTAACTACAACTGCTCAAATGTTTGATACATATAGTACATTTACATCATAAATATGAACTAATGGAGAGGAATCTCCTTATGTTGGTTGTACAGGAATAGATAATCTTGTGGAAAGATATGGAAGAGAAAAATGAGACCGTAGAACAGTCCATGATGGCAGAAGTACAAGTTGAGGCCCCAGCTCCACAAAGTGTCGAAGGCCCGACTGTACCAGTTTTACCAGTACAAATTACTGCACAAATGGCCCAGCAAATGGCCACTTTCTTCTAACAAATGGCGATAATCACGGCCCAAGCCCAATCTGCACCCAACCCCACACAAGGGCGGTGTGAAATGGAAAAGAGGGTGAAACTTATGGGTGAGCTCGAACAAAGAATTTGAGAAAGAGAAAAGACTTTGAGGAACCCCGAGCTCAGGGATACGATAGAGGTGGATCATTAAGACAGAGACCACCAAGGTCCAGTCGTCGAACAACTAGAAGTTCCTACCCTTCCCGCCTATGTGAAACTTGTGGAAAATATCATGGTGGGATATGCTATAAGTCCTCTGGAGCCTGCTACAATTGTGGAAAACTTGGACACTTTGCTAAAAATTGTACTAAACCACCTCGATCTGCTCTCCAGAGTTCACAGACCGTCGAATGAGTCAAGATAGAAATAGAGTTAGTACTCCTCACCACTATAACACGTTGAATCAACCCGAATATGGTAGTGCACGATCCAGAGCGCCCATCAGGCGCCAAGGAGAATGAGCAGAAACTTCAGATGTAGCTACTGGTAAGTTCTTAAATTTTGAAAGAAACAATTAGTTATTATTTGATCCCAGCACTACTTAGTTGTGTGTTAGTGTCAGAACTATACGTTCTGTTGTTATTCCTTTACATGGGAACGAAATTTGATGTATTAGTGACTAGTCCTTTAGGATAATAATTATAATAACAAGTATGATTGACATTAATCTTGGAAGAATTGTTAGCTAAAAGTATTTTCTAACATACCATAAACTATAAAGCTAATTGGCAAGCCTACTTAATGTAAGGCAAGAGGACCTAAAAGTAAGTTACAAGAATAGAATCGCTCTAGATGAGGGCAAGGATATTACTGTTAGTAATTATTAATGGATATTGTAATTAGAATCGGTTTAGGATATTTGTGGATTCGAGTAAGATAAGATGTTAGAAAACCTAGTCCATGAGGTTATAATGTAGTGACTATATAATGTTCTCGATGTTTGTATTGTAAGCTGCAGATTACAGTACCGACATGGGATTATTATGTAAAGCTACGTGCTTCCTCGTGGTACAATAAATTAAGAATAATTGTAAGTAATCTATAAATTGATACAGTTGCACCCGAATGTGGTACTATTACTGGAAATAAATGTGAAAATTTTAGTCAGAAATTTAAGACTTCAGAACTAGCCTATCAAACGACTACACTTGTAAGGTAGCTAGAGTCAGTGACTCGGTTACATTAATGTGAATTACCTGTACCCCAGTAATTGCTATAAGCTTAGAGATATCAGTACGACTTATCATCCTCAGACGGATGGACAGTCGAAATAAGTGATTAAGGTAAATTTTGAAATTCATTGAGTTTCTATAAATAATGAAATGAAATGATAATAATGACCTGTAAAATGGAATAAACCCTCGAGAATATACTAAGAACTTCTGTCATTGAATCCGAGAGGAGATGGGACAGATACATCCCACTAATAGAATTTGTATACATTAATAAGTGTCAAGCTAGCATACAAGTAGCACCCTATGAAAACATTGTAAGGGAATAGATAACTATGGACTTTGTGATGAAACTTCCGAGGACACAGAATAGTCATGATGCAGTAAAGGTTATAGTTGATAGACTAACCAAGTCTACTCACTTTTTGCCATTCTAAATGGACTATAGCCTGGAAAGATTGGCCAGATTGTACATATATGAAATTGTAAAATTGCATGGAGTGCTAGTATCAATTGTATCTGACAGAGATCCTAGGTTCACTTCTAGATTCTAGGGTAGTCTTCAGAGAGCCCTAAGAACTAGATTGAACTTCAGCACAGCATTCCATCCATAGACAGATGGCCAACCTCAAAGGGTTATTCAAATATTGGAGGATATGCTACGGGCTTGTGTGATTGAATTTGAAGGTAGTTGGGATACACACTTGCCTTTGATTGAGTTTGCTTATAACAACAGCTACCAATCAAGCATTGGGATGCCTCCATATGAAGCTTTGTATGGCAGAAAGTGCAGAACTCCTTTATGTTGGGATGAAGTAGGTGAAAGGAAGATGATTGGGTCCAAATTGTTCACAGACAGAGGAAAAGATTAGATTGATTAGAGATAGACTTAAGGTCGCATCGACCGTGAAGTCCTATGTTGATCTCAAGAGAAGAGATATTGAGTATGCAAAGGTGATAAGGTATTCCTCAAAGTTTCTCCTTGGAAGAGGATTATGAGATTTGGCGTAAAGAGGAAACTAAGTCCTCGTTTCATCGGACCATATGAAGTTCGGAAAGAGTGGGTCCTTTGGCATATCGGTTGGCATTACCTCGAGTTAGCAAGGATACACAATGTCTTCCATGTGTCCATGTTAAGGAGGTAGATGAGACCCATCTCATGTACTATCTTGAAGAGATTGAGGTAAATCCAGACCTCTCATATGAGGAAGAACCCATAAAAATTCCGCATATGAGGTGAAGCGGTGAGGAACAACAAATACACCAGTTAAAGTGTCGTGGAACCATCATTTAGGCCAGAAGCTACTTGGAAACGTGAAGAGGATATGAGGAGACAAAGACCCACAACTGCTCAGAGACTAATGCTGTAAAATTTCGAGACGAAATTTATTTAAGGGGGAGAATTGTAACACCCTAAGTTCTAGTGCGCTCATTGCCCGGTGACTGGTGTTGTCCTGGACAGCTAGGATGCCTAGAACCACACTTCAATGTGAGTGAGGAGACATAAAATAATGAAATACAAGAAAAGAAAATACAAGAAAAACAAAGGAAAAATAATAGCAAAGAAATGTGATCAAGTTAAACGAGCCGGGAAACCTAGCGATGGGTGATCATGCAGGAAGTCACGCGTGGACCGTTGACTAGCTCTCGGATCATGGAACCACGAAAAATATTTTTAGGACTCCAATAAATATTTATTGAAGTATAAATATCATTAGAAATATCAAAGAAAAATTAAATAATTAGTACAAAGAAAAGTGAGAAATCGAAAATCGGACAAAACCCAGAATCTGAAAAATCGAGAACGTAATCTAACAGGGCATTATGGTCATTTGACACTCGAATTGTCTTTTGACCTAAATGTCCACTAAAAATAAATAATATTACACTTAGAAAATAAAATGAAAAATTAAATTGGTGGTACCTAAAGTAAATAGTAGAAATTAAAGGTTAAATGTGGAATAAGTGGGAATTTAGCTTATTATATGATTAAGTGACTAAGTGGACCACTAAGGGAATTAATTAAACACATAGTGGGACATGTGTACACTTAATATGCAGCTGGATACTTCATCTTCTCCATTTCCATAAAACTAGCCGTGAATGAAAGTGAGAGGAAACACCATTAACGTTTTCTCCAAGCTCACCTAATCCCTCATTTCAACCCCAAATCACCTAGGTAGCTTCACAAAAAATGGTCTACACACCACAAGGAAGATATTGATACCAATTTTGAGAAGTTTGGTGAAGGTTTAGCAATTTACAATTAAAGGTAAGTTTGCATTTTTGAGAAGTTCTTTGTTAAAGTTTATGTTTATGTTATGGGTGTTAGTTTGGTGGAGGAAAATTTTGAGTTTGAAGGGTTATTGTTGTTTTCAATTTGGACAGCCATGAGGTCACGTTTTTTATGATTTAATATGCATATAATTGATGAGAAATAATGTTGATCATGGTGATTTAGTAACCTAGTGATTTACTTCATGTTATATGGTGATTTATGCACTTGGATGGGAAATTGTATATTGGTACAGCAATGGGATGTTGAAGAATGGTTTGTGGCAGCTTGGGGGCACTTGAGAAATGGTATATATTGAAGGAAGTGTGGGCAGAATATTGACCTAGAAGGATTGATGATATGTATGTAAATTAATGTTGTAAAGTGTATGTAAAGTTTGTAATGTTTAGGTGTGTTTGTAATGGTACTTAGAAATTGTAATTGTGAATGATATTTGGTGTGTTGAGGGTGATTGGAATCTGCCCAAAATAATGCTAATGTAATGTAGAAAATGCTTTTGGTAATGTGCCAAAACAGTTTGGTAGGTAAGTAAACAAATGGCAAAGGTAAGTGTGTGTTTGAAGTTGGGGTGTGAAATACATATTGAGGGCAGTGTATATTTTAGCCTATAACCTTGAATGTGTAACCTCAATTGGTATGAGACCAATTTGAGGTGAAACTAGGCACAAAATGTGCCAACTTTCATTGAGAAACCATACCAAAATTCTGCTTGCAAGGTGACCTAAAAAAATGACCAATTCGGATTAGGTGCAATTAGGACCTGAAAAATGACCAATTGGGCAGCAGTGAGTGTTTAGGCCATAACTCACTCAAACCAGGTCCAATTGACCTGAAATTTTGACCAAGAATAGTTAAGACCCATACCTACAAGTCTTATGAAGACACCAAAGCCCAGAAATGACCATAAGCAAGTCAAACAACTTGCACAAGTTCGGGTCCAAAACTGGCTGAACCAGAATTGACCAATTTGACCTAAAATTGACCTAAAATGGTACCACTTGACCAGCAATAGTGTAATGACCATAACTTGGTATACTTAACTCGGATTGACCTGAAATTTTGCCCCGCGTGCAATAAGACCTAGATCTACAAGTTTGTAGTTTTGACCGAAACCCGAAAACCGAGGGAACTAGATCGTCCAGTTAGGTCAAACCAGTGTCCCTAATCCAAAGAATGTCCATTAAAATGCACTAAGCAAGGAAATGACTTTGGTAAAACATACCAAACCTAAAACCCTATCAAATGTGACATATTAACGACACTAAAACCTAATTTACCTAAAACGCAACGAGGGTCGGTATATTAGGTGATTAAGTGAATAATTGAGTTCAGTGCATTATTTACCAAACACCATCGATAGAGACAGTTTAATTTAGTACTGAAACACTTCAAATTGTGTTTATCAGTTACCAAAGACTCAGTAAAAGGGAATGAAACACTGAGTCCGATCGTGAGACAGTCATCGAGGTTTGTGCACAACTAGTTTTTAATCGATTTTGTTTTGAATATTTCATATGATTAAATGATATATTTTTCTTATGAATTATGTTTAACAAGCATTGGATTTAATTCCATGATTATTGAAAATTGTTATTGTATGTATGAATTTGGCTTTGTGAAATGGTATTTCCATAAGTATTAAGCATTGTTATGGATTAAGTAAATTATGTTTTGGAAAATTGTGATAGAATATGTTTTGAATTGTGATGGTAATATTCATGGAAAAAATGAAAACTTTATTATTTGAATTGTGATGAGCATAAAAATTATTGGATATTGGAATTGACTTTGAATCGAATTATATTGTGATTTATGCTCGCTAAAAGGATTGTGATATTGTTTTATATCTCACTATAGATGCTTGACTAGGTTATTACCCGCTCTCTCATTTGTTGAGAAGACAATGGAGTGAGTTGTGTTTTGATTACCATGGTACGTGCACAGCTTAGATTCTCCTCCGATTTGAGGTTAGATCTAAGTTTATTTTATCGTTATGGCCCTTACGGAAGATTCATTATTGTGATGGTATCAGGCACGATGATTCGACCTCCCACCATAGGGAGTTAGAATCAGATTCGACCTCCCCGACCATAGGGAGTTAGAATCACATCGAATATGGCCCTTTCGGATTAGTCTTGCATAGTTAGTGAGATAAAGATTGATTTTTGAGATACAACATGGTTTTTGAGATGCATAATGACTTTTGAGATACAATATGATTTTTGAGATACAAAATGATTTTGAGATAC
Source organism: Hevea brasiliensis (assembly GCF_030052815.1). Lineage (NCBI taxonomy): Eukaryota > Viridiplantae > Streptophyta > Magnoliopsida > Malpighiales > Euphorbiaceae > Hevea > Hevea brasiliensis. Next base: position 31,604,779 of record NC_079501.1, on the reverse strand, counting down.
AGAATGGCTTTTGAATGGTAAGGAATGGTGAATTCAATTATGGTTTGTGTGTAATTGATTTTGTTGGAATTACTTAAATGGATAGTCAAGATTTGATAAATTGAATTTTGTGCTCCAAGTTATTTATACAAATGATTTACATTATTGGCAATGAATATTTTGAGTTGTGAAATTTGATCAGTATTCAGATTCTCAAATTATTTACTATAAAATTTGTCAATGTATATTGTACTATGTTTTAAATTATAGTTGTGCACCACTGAGTTCACCACTCAGCGATAGCTTTGTATGCTGTCGCAGGTAAGCGAGCATAGAGCGTTGATTAAGTTGCTTTGAGGATACATTCAGATCAGCTCCAGGTATATCATAGATATACCCATGTACATAGGTTTTGATGTAAGCATGTAATAATATGTATGTAAATTATTTGAGCAGTTGTAAATTAAAATTGTACATTGAAGTTGTAAAGTGAATTATGAGTTATTTTCACTTGTAAAAATTTGTATTATATTTCCTTTACCTCCTCCTTTGAAAATACTGAAAAATTGTTGTGGATTGAGTTGAGAAAAATATTGTGTTGAATTTTGTTAGAGTTGATATTGGGAAAAATATTGAAGTGCTTTTTACAGGTTTTCTGAAGAACTGTTTTATCCAAAATACAGAAGGCACTCTGCCAAAATTTTTACAGAAAATTTCTAATGGTCCAAATGAGTTAGTTGTTTCACTTCAGTTCACAAAAGTTTTTAACACCTGTAAATAGTGCTCACCACTGTAAAAGAAGTAAGAAAAGTTTTTAAAATCCCTTGTAGTGTATTTAATGGGTTATCAGTAGACGGAGTTGGTAATTCATTAGGTATACTACGGGATCATGTTATGCCTTACAGAGGGGTAGGGTGTGACACACCATGCCAAACCTTTAGGGAATCATCTTTGGATCGGGACAATGTGGAGTTTAGAGAGAATAACGGACTGGATACGATTTGAATGTGGAATGCCCACCACGCGAAAACTCTAGAGAATCATCTTTGAATCGTGAAACTGTGGAGTTTACAAAGAATAAGGGACTGGGTATCGATTTGAATGTGGAATTTAGTTTACAAACCATTGCTTCATGTCCACCACGCGAAACCTGTCACACCCCGGCTTAGGGGGCCCCAGCTCAAGCCCCTCTATGGGTGGCCTTCTTGCCAGCGTACCCTTCTAGAGGCCGGACCTGCGACTCACAAGGTACTGTCCGCTTTGTGGAAATTAAATCCCTTCGCTTCTGCAGAGCTAGGATTCGAACCCTTATCACTCACGGATTTGCTTCGCCTCTCACCAATTGAGCTCAAATTGTAATAGCCCAATCCTTCTCCAGTTAGTATTGTCCGCTTTGGCCCATGGGCCTCACGGATTTGTCCCTTGGGAGGTTTCATTCCCAAAAGCGCGCTGACCAGGTGAGGAAGGCTTCCACATATATGGCCCAAATCTTTTCTTCCCGTTTCCGATGTGGGACACGAAGTTTCCACCCCAGTGCGTAGCTGGTTGAACAAGCATGTCCCAACCCCATCCCTGGGTCATGACAAGCCCACCAGCTTCCGCCTGGTGCGTCCTCGCACCACACACCATACTAGAGGGAAACCAGGCTCTGATACCAAATTGTAATAGCCCGATCCTTCTCCAGTTAGTATTGTCCGCTTTGGCCCATGGGCCTCACGGATTTGTCCCTTGGGAGGTTTCATTCCCAAAAGCGCGCTGACCAGGTGAGGAAGGCTTCCACATATATGGCCCAAATCTTTTCTTCCCGTTTCCGATGTGGGACACGAAGTTTCCACCCCAGTGCGTAGCTGGTTGAACAAGCATGTCCCAACCCCATCCCTGGGTCATGACAAGACCGTTGGAGAAACGTCTTTGAATAGTGCAACTTGTTAAAATCTGATTCAAAGTTTGATCGAGTATTTCTGTGATTTGTTAGTTTGTTTCCTTTATTTAAGCAAGTTTCTTACTGTTGAGAATAAATAGCAGTCGTGGGATTTGATGCCCAGATTTTTTGCTTTATTTGTTTTATTAAAGCCTATAAATAAAGGCACTTCTTGCTTGTTTTCCAGGTAGCATTAAATGAAATAAAGTCTTCTAGTCTTTATGTGCTCTATTTATCTCTGTTTTTATTCACTTTTCCAACAATTTTGGTATCAGAGCATGGTTTGATCCTTTGGGCAATAAAGTGAAACGTGAGGTTTGGGTCTATTGGGTATTAAACAAAACACTTTTCTTTGGGGCACTAAAAGGGAAACACGAGAGGAGTGTGAGAGGAAGAGCAAAGATGGCAACAAATGCTTTTTCATAATCTTCACAACCACTCGTACCGATTTTTACAGGAGAAAAGTATGAGTTTTGGAGTATTAAGATGAAAACTCTTTTTAGGTCTCAAGACCTTTGGGATCTAGTTGAATATGGCTTCGTGGATTTAGAAGATCCAGATGAAGAGGCAGAAGAAAGACTGAAAGAAGCTAAAAGGAAGGATGCCAAAGCTTTATTCCTAATTCAACAAGCTGTCCATGAAACAATTTTCTCAAGAATTGCAGCAACAACAACATCATTAGAGGCTTGGCAAATTTTGAAGAAGGAGTTCCAAGGTTCTACAAAGGTAATGACGGTAAAATTGCAGACTTACCGCCGTGACTTTGAAACTTTGTCTATGAAAAGCAATGAATCTGTTCAAACTTATTTGTCTAGAGTTTCTTCTCTTGTTAATCAAATGAAGTCGTATGGTGAGGATATTTCAAGAAAGCTATTTGTTGCAAAAGTTTTAAGGAGTCTTACTCCAAAGTTTGAACATATTGTTGCTGCTATTGAGGAAGCCCATGATTTATCAAATTATTCATTTGATGAACTAATGAGTTCTTTGCAAGCTCATGAAGATAGGTTGCTCAGGTCACAAGAAAAGAACGAAGAAAAAGCTTTTCAGGTGAAGGGGGAGACGTCAAAGCGGTCTTTGGACGTGGTAGTGGCAGAGGTGGTATCCGCGGAAGAGGTCGAGGAAGAGGTGGAGGCAGAACCGGATCTAGTGAAGAGAGGCAGAATAAGGTCTTTAAATGTTACTACTGTGACAAGCCAGGTCATAGAGAGGCTAATTGCTGGAAAAAATAGAAGGATGAGAAAAACCAAGCAAGCTTTGCAGAGGAACCAGATGAAGAAAGTAAGCTGTTTATGGCCCTTTTTTGTGAGAAGGAGCAATCTAACGATGTTTGGTTTTTGGACAGCGGTTGTTCTAATCACATGTGTGGAACAAAGTCATTATTTAAGGAGCTCGATGAGTCTGATAAAACAGATGTGATGCTAGGAGACAGCAAGAAGATTCGAGTTGAAGGCAGAGGTACCATTAGCATTAAAACTAGTCAAGGTAGTGCTAAGATTTTACAAGATGTGATGTTTGTTCCTAGTTTATCTCATAATCTTCTTAGCATTGGGCAATTAATGATTAGTGGATATTCAATTTTGTTTGATGATGGTTTTTGCATTATTAAAGATAAAAAATCAGGGCAAATCACTGATAAAGTTCCAATGGCTAAAAATAAAATGTTTCCACTGGAAGTTTCAATGATTGAGAATTATGCTATGGTTGCTAATGTTGATAGTGAGACTCAATTGTGGCATTTACGTTATGGGCACTTAAATATTAATGGGTTAAAGCTGTTGAGTGAAAAAGAAATGGTTTTTGGCTTGCCCAAACTTGAGAGTCTTGTTTTTTGTGAAGGATGTGTTTATGGAAAACAAAGTAGAAAGTCTTTTCCTGTTGGAAAGGCTTGGAGAGCCTCTAAGTGTCTTGAGTTAGTGCATGCAGATTTGTGTGGGCCTATGAATATAGAGTCTCTTGGTGGTAGTCGATATTTTTTATTGTTTACAGATGATTGCAGCCGTATGAGTTGGGTTTATTTTCTAGAAAACAAGTCTGAAGTTTTTGATAGATTTAAGAAGTTCAAAGCAGTTGTGGAAAGAGCCAGTGGTTTGTTAATAAAGACATTGCGAACAGACAGAGGAGGTGAATTTGTTTCAGCTGAGTTTAATGTTTTTTGTGAGGAAAATGGGATTTGCAGGGAACTTACAGCACCATACACACCAGAGCAGAACGGTGTAGCTGAAAGAAAGAACCGAACTGTGGTAGAGATGGCCAGAAGCATGATTCAAGCAAAAGGCCTTCCTATTTATTTTTGGGCTGAAGCCGCCATAGCATGATGTACCTTCTCAATTTGTCTCTTACAAAAGTCGTCAGAATCAAACACCCTTTGAGGCTTGGACAGTAAAAACCAACGGTAAGCCACTTAAAGGTTTTGGTTGTATAGCTTATGCTTTGGTCAAAACTTACTCGAGAAAATTTGATGAAAGGTCTGAGAAATATATTTTTGTTGGCTATTCTTCTCAATCCAAAGCATTTAAGCTTTATAATCCTATTAGTGGCAAGCTAACCATCAGCAGGGATGTAGTTTTTAATGAAGATGCAACATGGATTTGGAATGAAGAAAATAAGGAGGGCATATACAAGTGTTAGAAGATAATATTGAACCACCACTTGAATCCAACACCAGAATTTCCACCTTGATCTTTGTTGGAAGTAGCAATCCATCTGTCCCTACAAGCAATGAATCATCATCTTCAAGTTCATCAAGTGAAACTCCTCCAAGGAAGTACAAATCCTTGCAGGAAATTTATGCTTCTTATACCTTTGCTTTGCTTGTTTCAGATCCTATGTGCTTTGAAGAGGCTACAAAAGAGAATGAATGGAGCAAAGCTATGGAAGAGGAGCTGTCGGCTATTCAGAAAAATCAGACCTAAGACTTGGTAGATTTGCCAGAAGGAAAGAATGCTATTGGGCTCAAATCGGTGTTCAGAACCAAGTATCATGCAGATGGGAGCATCCAAAAACACAAGGCGAAATTTGGTTGTAAAGGGTTATTCTCAACAACAAGATGTCGACTTCTATGAAACATTTTCTCCAGTTGCACGCTTTGAAACAGTGAGAACCTTTTTAGCCTTAGCTGCTCAATTAAATTGGCCAATATACCAATTTGATGTTAAATCTGCTTTTTTGAATGGTGACTTGGAGGAAGAAGTTTATGTCTTACAACCTGAAGGTTTTGTAGCTAATGGCAATGAAGATAAAGTGTACAGGTTAAAAAAGGCGCTTTATGGCTTAAAGCAAGCACCACGAGCATGGTACTTCAAAATTGATTCCTATTTTCAGGAGAGTGGATTTAAAAGAAGTGAAAATGAGCCAACACTTTATTTGAAGGAAAATGGTAAAGATGAGTTTTTGGTGGTATGTCTTTATGTTGATGATATGATCTATATGGGTTCTAATGAGTTGATTATTGCTGAGTTTAAATCTTACATGATGAAGAAATTTGAAATGACAGACTTAGGTTTATTGCATTATTTTCTTGGTCTTGAAGTGAAACAAGTTTTTGATGGGATCTTTATTTCACAAAGAAAATATGCAATGGATCTTTTAAAAAAATTCAATATGTTGAACTGCAAAGTAGAAGCTACACCCATGAATGTCAATGAAAAGTTGAGTCGAGATGATAATGCTGAATTTGTGAATGCACCATATTTTAGGAGTCTTGTTGGAGGTTTGAACTATTTGTGTCATACTAGACCAGATATTGCTTTCTCGGTTGGAGTTGTGTCCCGGTTTATGCACAATCCAAGCAAGCTGCATCTTGGAGCTGCAAAGAGAATTTTGAGATATGTAGCAGGAACTGCAGAGTTAGGAATTTGGTACTCCAAGGTATCAAATTTTAGACTGACAGGTTACACTGACAGTGATCATGCAGGTTGTATGGATAATAGAAAAAGCACATCTGGTTTTCTGTTCAATCTTGGGTCAGGTGCAATTTCATGGAGTTCAAAGAAGCAAGAAGTGGTAGCTTTATCATCATCAGAGGCAGAATATATTTCTGCAACAGCATCAGCTAGTCAAGCAGTTTGGCTAAGGAGACTTCTTGCAGATTTCAATCAGAAGCAAGTTGGAGCTACAGAGATCTTTTGTGATAGCATGTCAGCTATTGCAATGACGAAGAATCAAGCCTATCATAGCAGAACAAAACACATCGACATTCGTTATCACTTCATTAGGAATCTTGTTACGGTGAAGACATTGTGTTGAAGTTTTGCAATACAAAAGAACAAGTTCCGATATCTTGACAAAGGCACTTCCGCTGGAAAAACATGAGAACTTCAGAAAACATATGGGAGTTTGTAACTTTGAATCAAGGGGGAGTGTTAAAATCTGATTCAAAGTTTGACCGAGTATTTCTGTGATTTGTTAGTTTGTTTCCTTTATTTAAGCAAGTTTCTTACTGTTGAGAATAAATAGCAGTCGTGGGATTTGATGCCCAGATTTTTTGCTTTATTTGTTTTATTAAAGCCTATAAATAAAGGCACTTCTTGCTTGTTTTCCAGGTAGCATTAAATGAAATAAAGTCTTCTAGTCTTTATGTGCTCTGTTTATCTCTGTTTTTATTCACTTTTCCAACACAACTGTGGAGTTTAGAGAGAATAAGGGACTGGGTATTGATTTGAATGTGGAAAGTTGTCCGGAAGCTGAAGCATCGGAGGTTTTACGTGCTACTAGCGCGGTGGATAAAGTTTTGAGTAACGGTTTAGAATCGGAAGTTAGCGGCGTTTTGGCGGTTGAGAAGAGTTCATCAGTAGGAGACTGTGATGCTAGAGTGGTTGGGGACTTGCTCCAAAAAAAAAGAGGTTGGGGACCTTTCCGGTACTGATTCTCTCACAATTGAAGCAAATGGGAAAGAATCTCGAAGCTCAAAAGTTTCAGAAGCCATACATTTGGAAGCCAAAGACGTCAACGACGAAGAAAAAGAAAAAGAAAAAGAAAAGGGAAAAGGAAAAGAAAAACAAGAAAGTCTTGATGCTGATGATGGAGGGAACAAAACGGCGCTGCCTTTTCAAGAGGGAGAAGAAAAATACGAAAACAATGGTTTAGTTATTCTCATTGAAGCAGCAGAATTTGTTGGTATCATGGAAGATAAGGAAGAGTGGAAGCTTCCAACAAAAGCAAAAGAATCAGAAGCAGCAGCAGCAGCAGCTAAAGGTAAAAGAAGCGTAGAGTCGTCGTCATCGAAAAGAAGCAGCGACTGTTTTGGGATTGATTATTCGCAAGGAGATTTGGAAGACACCTCGCTGGGGGTGAGATCGAAGAGAGGGAGGAGCCAGGTATTGCCGTCTAGATACAGAGACTGTTGTTATTGCCCCATGGAAGTGGGTGGTGCGATCACAGAGAACAGCAGCCATAACCATGGGGCCTAAAAAGAACGAGGTAATAAATCAATAATAATAATAATCGCCAAATAAAAAATAAATAATAATAAAAGTACAACACATGTTTATTTTTGTAAAGAAAGTGATGGGTTTCTTTCTTTTAACTACCACGTATCATTTAAGGTTTTTGAAGGAAAGTTGTGGTTATTAAATAATGTATCGAGAGAAATGGTGGGGTAGAAGCAGAAAAAAGGTTAATACTTACAATGAATCATCAATTGTAACACACATTGCTTTTACTTCGTTGATTCCATGACTTTTAGGATGTGTACCCTTAGTTTTTCTTTAACCTTCTTTGGTTGCCAACTTGTTAAATTAATAAAATTTTGTTGTTTATTTTGAATTTCAATTGAAATTAAACAAATAATTATTTTTATGATCAAAATATGTTAGATTTTGTTGAGTTTATAAAAAGATAAATAAAGAAGAAAGTGGGATAACAAAATTGAAAGAGTAATGGTAGCTAGAATGGTACTATAAAAAGAAGAGTAAAATTTAACGGCTTGATTTGAGCAAAAATCCAAAGATTATATTCAAGGGCTAGGTAAGATATGCGGTTTGGTAGAATTGAAAAAATGGTTAAACTATATAAATTTGGATATAGTATAAATAGGTTTCGGGTTTGCCACGACTTGACACTCAATGTTTAGAGCTAGTAATTTTTAGTCTTATTCAAGCACACAGCACGACCCAATTTGTAAGCAAATATATTTGGATTTAGGATAAATAGGTTAGGGACACGTCACTACTAACATAATATTTAGAGACAATAATTTTCAACCTTATCCATTTACATGGCATGACTCGACATGTATGTAAACATATTTGGATTTAGTATAAATAGGTTTGGGACACATCAAAAATACAAATTTAATTGGGTTTACTCACTTAACTTGATAAGACACCAAATAAACTATTTATTCAATTGAGTTAACAGGTTAATATGTTTATTTTGACCAATTTGAATATGTTATGCCCCATGTTCTTTGCATATTAAAACTATATTTTTTCATTTATGGAGCACTAATATAAAGTGTGAAGCTAAATCTAACCCTAAGAATCCCATTTCACATTTTTGCAGCAACCATGTAATTCAAAATCCTTTCATCATCTCACTGTTTAAATTCTCAAAATCACACTATCTAAACATTCAATCTCACTCAACACCCTCAATCCATCATAATTTTAATTCCTCAAACTCTTAATTCCTCAAACTCCATCATCAATTATATGGAAGAAAATGATTTGTGCAGCTCACATTCACAAACTTGAAACTTTATTTTGTGTTTGTGGAATTTTAATTAATTTTGATATTTGGATGATATTTAGATATTTGGATAATCTTTTAATATTTAGATGTTGTTGTTTCATATGTGTCTTAGCATGTTAAACAAGTTAAATATGTCACAAAATAAATATATATGAAATTTGCTCTAACTCAAAGAATGTGAATGACCATTGGTGTTGGTTCATGTGTTGTGCTTGGGGTTGCCTTTATGAAAATGGCTTAAGCCAATTTGGTTCTCTTGCTTTATGTTTTCTTTATTTTACTTTGTTTTTTCCCCATGTGGGACACCATCATAAGTCATGTGACATTAAAGTGATCAATGTATTTAAATAGGTTAAAAATGTCATGTCATCTTATATCATATGACCCATTAGTGATTCATTTATTTAAATAGATTACACGGATTATATCATGTAATTTACGTCATAAATATATTCATATTAAGGTTGAACTTTTTGACACTATTAATTATATAATCATGTTTGAATTAGTGATTTTTATGTTATATTTGTAGTTGGACATGACTCGAATATGACCATGACACGAATATGATTTGAATTGTAACATCCTTACTTTAGCTAATCCGCACGTTCTACTATTATGGTGACCAATATCGGTCCCGGCAGCTAGGATATTTAGAATCATAATTAGACTAGAGTGAGAAGTTATAAATAAACCAAATAATGATAAGAAAAAATAAAGAAAATTTTTAGAAATGAAATGCACTAAGTTGGTTAGATGAGCCGTAGTCCCAGCGATGAGTAACCCTAACGGGAAGTGATGGTGAAGGCCATTAGCAACCCTAGACCCAGGGAAAACTTCACAAAATAATTTTTAGGATTTCAGGGAAGGATTATTGGGGTTTCAATGATAATAAAATGCTAAGAAAATACAAGAAAAATTTAATCAATCGATATACACAATTTTAGCTCGTTAAGCCAAACGGAGGGTATTTTGGTCATTTCGTCTTCAGAGATGATTTTTGACCAACTTGTCCAATTAAGTACATAAATTATATGACATAAAATATGAATTAATTTTGATGAAAAATTAATTTGAAGTGAGTAGAAATAAAAGAAAAAAAGAAAAAAGAATAAAATGCCTAATTATGACATCATAATGATGTCATTTTAAACCCTCCTACCAATCACCATTTATCAAGTCTTTTTAAAACAAATTAGAATTGTCTTTCTTCTTCAGCTGGCCGAACCAGCTCCATGGTGTTCCACCATTGCCATCTCAACAAAGCTTCAATTCCCACCTTAAATCACCATAAAACCCTACCTTGTCTTCACCAAATTTGATCTTTATACCTTTTGTAAACTTAAGGTAGCAAAAATGAAAGGAAACAAAGAGGTTTTGCAAGTGTGAGAAACTCTTCAACTAAGATTAGTGCCCAATTTATTCTCTCTCTCACTCAATTCATGTTTAAGGACATGATATAAGTTGAAATTGTAAGTTTAATGCATGAATTGAACTTTGAGAATTTGGAGACTTGAGCAAAATTAGGGTTTTGCTCATGTGTTGGTGAATGGAAGTCCTAATGGTCAATTAGTGACCATTTAGCTGTGTTTTATGAGGAATTGAAGTGAATTGTGACTATTGGATTTAAGGTTGAGTATGCTACCTCATAGGACTTGCAGAGCTAGATGTGAGTCCAGTAGATTTGGGCTGCTATAACTTGAGTTGTGTAGGTTCAATTGGTGCAAGGCCAATTGGACATGAAACTATACATATAATGGCACAACTTTGGTGAAGAAACCTGCCCAAAAAACCAAACCAAATTGACCTAAAAACTACCCTAATCCGGGTGACCAACCTGTTGTCCCTGAAAAATAACCAAATGAACAGTGTTTATTCAAATGGTCATAACTCAGTACAAAAAAGTATACTTGACCTGAAATTTATATCAATGAAAAGCTTAGACAATTTAGAACAACTTTCATGAAGAACACCAAACCAAATTCTAACCATAACCCATCTGAATTGCTAACCAAATTCAGGGTATCAAAACTGCCAGAACCATTTCTGCCTAAAAATTCTGGGTAGATACCAATCCGGCCAGCCTTAAAGAAATTAGCATAACTTGAGCTAGAAAACTCCAAATGGAGTGATTAAAAAAGGAGATTAAAGAAGACACATAACGAAACAATTTGATTAAAAACATTTGGCAAAATTCTCTTGTTGAATTGCCTAAAGGAATAATCAACTCTAGCACCCAAAAATAAAATTTTTGATTTATTTCCTATTAGTTTTAAGTATTGATCGGCAACCAATGCCAACACTTTTGTGAACCAAAATATGGTAATTTCATGTGGTTAGAACTCATCTAACTATTATGTATAAGAAAGTCAATATTTTGACTCAACTATTGTGATACTTGGCCTTGTGCCTAATATTTATTACAGCTTATTAGCTGTTCTGTTTCACACCGAGAGACAAAATGTGACCGATAGTGTGACGACCCGAGGTACTTGGTACCCAGTGCCAGTTGACTAGTTTAGGTTACTTGGGCAATCAAAATAAATCTTACCAAATTTTAATTAAATAATTAACATAAAAGTATCAGATTATTGCAAATAATTGCCAGAAACTCTGTTTGCATAAAATGTCAGCATACACTTTGCATGTTTATTTCTTTTTAGTTATTTTTGTTTTATTATTGGCACCACTAAGCAGTATTTCTTAGCGTGTTGCTTTTGCCACACGTAGGTACAAGAGATATGGAGCGTGAGCCTAGTAGACCCCAGACTGGGTGAGAGTCAAATCTGCCAGTGTACTATGTCACCTCTCATTTGCAGTGTATTTTGGTAGGGCACTAGGATTCTCTTTCATATTTTTGTAAATTGTATTTTGTATTTAGATCTTCATGTCATCATGTAAATTATAAACACTTGTATTATTTTGTAATGTAAATTAATGAAATTAAGTATTATCTTCATAAATTTGAGTTCGAATTGAATTATATATGATATGAATTGAACGAATGAAAATTGTTGAGAAATTATTGAGAAATATTGAGATGATATTGATTATTTGGAGTTGAAAATGATTGGAAAAATATTTGGAAGTGTTTTCCGTAGGTTTCGAAGAACTATTTTCTCCATTTTTAGTCAGCACTCTGCCGAATTTTCTGAAAAATCTTTGAAACCTCAAATAAATTTAAGATTTCAATAAATGATGTAACTGATATCAATTTCATAAGTTTAATTTAGTGACCCATAAATAAATAAGTTTTGAAATAATAAATATCAATGAGTTAAGATCTGGTGTTCCGACACACTGCGTGGCATATCTTGCTCGGCTATATTGTAGACGGGTAAGGGGTGTCACATGAATAGCTTGACACTATTTTTATGTTATATGTTTGTATTCTTATTTAAAAAAGAAGTGCAAAAGTTAATTGCTTGATCTGGGGGGAAAAATCCAAAGATGGTATTCAAAGACTAGTTTAGATATGGGGTTTGGTAGAATTAAAAAAAAAAAAAATTTTACGGTTGTTAATTTTTGGCATGATTCATTCACATGGTATGGCTCAACACGTAACTATAACTTGACATATAATTAAACAGACTTAGTTTAATGTAAATAAGTTTTACACAAGCAAAAAAATATGAATTTAATTAAGTTGACCCACTTAATTTGATAAGACATGAAATAACTTGTTTATTTAATTAGGTTAATAGATTAATGTGTTTATTTTAACCCATTTAAAGCTATAACGATCCGTGTTAATTACTTGTCAAAACTATTTTATTTCATTTATGGAGTATTAATATAAAGTGTGGAGGTAATCTAAGTGGTGGTTACCGATTCCACCAAAAATTAACTGAAATTACCAGTAATGAAATATTTTCTGAATGAATGCAATAAGTGGTAATCCAGGTCGAACCCTAGAGACTGAGTTACTAAATTTTGTGCACATCTGTAACAGAAAAAGAACAAAGATGGGGGGGGGGGGGTTTGTAACACTAAATCAGAAGAAATCAAGTTCAAAAATTAAAGAACTAAATTTAGATATGAAACTCTCAATTTAAACAAACTTCAGTCCAAGGTAATTCATATTCCAATGCATGAATCGATCATAGACAAAAGAAATACAATTATCTCTTATTGAATACGTAACGTAGATTTACCAAATAGCGAGGTAAAACCCCTAACTTCCTTATACTCATCAATTCGAGCCCAGCACTGTTATTGACTCTAATTATTAACTGAATTGGTATTAAGCAATCCTCATCAATTTAATAACTACTTTAAGAATAGGAAGTAGTTAAGTTGAACAATGATTTATAAAGCATAAATCATTTAATTCACCCTATTGTTTCCTTAGGTTATTATCGAAAACTTGGATCATAATTAATAAAACCTAATTGCTACTCACATTCAATCTTACACAACAATTATGGATTATGCAGATGAACTAGCAATTAATCACATCAAACAATTAACTAATAAGCCTTTTTAGCAAATCATTCAATAGATAAAAAATAATGAAATCAGGAAACAATAGATATTCAAAAAGGCATAATTTAAATTAAGAACCTGGTCTCACAAATCATGCATAAAAACTAGAATCCCTTGAACTGAATTTAAAAACTTAACCGCTCATGTTCATGGCTTACAAAAGAAAAATAAAATGGAGAAATCTAAAACTATGGACGTGAATGGAGAATGAAGGTGTAATGAAGGTGTCGAAGATCTGAAAGAATGTGTCTCCGCTGCTGCCAAAGATGAGCTTTATAATCAACCTAATCCACCGATAAGAACCAAACTTTAAAAATTTTTGAAATTCAAAAAGACAGATTCTTTGCTCTGCAATCACGATCAATTTTTAGCCACTTTCCTTGCTATTCTGTCTCTGACTTCTTCAGGAAAGTTGTAGCCCTGCTTCTTAACTTTCCAATGAGTACTCATTTGTCCAAATCGGAGGTCCACAGCCCATGTTATGGGCTAAAAACTGAAACTAGTTCTGACAGAGTATCCAGCCCAAAATGACAACTTTGCTGTTGTCGACACCATATTTTGGCCGATCCCCATAATCAATAAATTTCTAAACTGATCCCCAGCACTAAGTCTCCTTTTGCCAGCCAATTACATTTCCGATCTCTCTTCACCGAACAATCACATTTCCGACCTCTCCACAAAAGGAATCAAAGCAATACTAAGTCCCCATGTCATTTAAAGCCTTGCCAATCTCTCAAACCAATTGTCAAATCTCCTGAATAATCAATTACATTCCTGATCTCTCTCATCAGACAAAACTGAACCAGCACTAGATTTTCATTTTAAAAGTTTAGGAATAATCAAGTTAAGGTTCCAATCCGGTTTAATGGTGATCCCGATCTTAAGTACTCAAGCCAAATTTCCAATTTAAAATTAAGTCATGTTTAGCGTTGGTTCCCTGCCGATCTCATGCCTATGGTGTTTTCCGACCTCATACACTTAGATTAATAATCAACTTTAGTTGTTTTAATATGCTCAGACAATCAAGTGCTTAAGTAATTTAGAGATTTTCCAATCACATCCATTCACTGAACAAAAAGTGAGTTTCATTTCATATTAAAGTTTGTACAAGTCATTCGGCTGGAGGATCAACCCCAGCTTGATCTACATTTTGCTTATTTTCTCTCTCGCCCTCAGCCTCCTCCTCACTATCCTCACCCTCGTCCTGGGGAGCCAGATCTACCATCCAAGAGAAGTCCTCTTCAGGGTACTGATTTTTGAGCTCGGCAAGGAGATCCCTGTGAGCATTCACATAAGCGCCGGCTTCCCTTGTCACCGCCTCTTCCTCTTTCGCTTTGAGCTCCTCAGTGAGCTGAGCAACTTCACCAGCCCGGAGCGCCTGAATCTCTTCAAGAACACGATATCGCTTGGCTAGAACACGAGCTTGCTCAGCCAGCTTGTCCTTGTAGAACTTCATCCGCCCCTCAATTTCAGATATGTAGTTCTGAGCGGATGAGAGTTGGGATTGGAGGGAAGCCACTTCATGACCCATCTTCTCGACCTCCTTACCCAGGCGGTGAGCCTTCTCCCGGACGATGTGCTGATTCACCAAGCACTCCACGTTCAGGCTCATAGATCGGGTCAGGATATCATCAAGGTTGTCCAGAGACAGCCTGTCCAGATCCTCCCGAAGGCAAATAGAAGCCCCCAGGACTTTAGCCAAACCCGGATTCTCCCGAATAGTTCAGTTCTTTTCCAAGGAATGGATCAGCACTTGAGCACCATGGGAGAGGGTCCGTGTGGTAGGTTGAGAAGGACCCCTTTCTGCACCTGAAGCAACTGGAGGAGCTGGAGGCGGCTCTTCTTAACAAGGAGGAGATCGGATCACTTCTACCTTGGGGATCGGCTGCCCCAAAGGTTGAGATGAGCCCCCTTGCATCTCTTCAGTCTCATGCCTGGGCATCTGGAGCAGTTCGGATCGCTTCATCTCCTGCACCTTCTAGGAGACTTCTCTCTTTCACTTCCGGCTCTCCTTGGAGGCTTCGCCGCTTGCCATACCTGCACAAAGAAGAGGTCAGTGAGATCGCTAAGGTCCAAAGGTCTGAGATATAGAAAATACTGATGCCGAGATCAGAGAGCTGAAGCCCGCGATCTTCGCCGGTGATCAATTCCATTGTCCAGTGATGCAGTTCGGCAGTAACTGTGTCCAAACAAGAGAACTTCTCTTTGCCTGCCTGATCTTTCAGCTCCATCACTATCAGGCCCTCTTCTCTATTTAAGGTAATGCGCTTCGAAAGTATAGGGCCCTAGTGCAGCCAGCTGCGAGGGAAGCTGTAACAGCCTAGGCAAATCCCACATCGACAAAACACGGGAGAGACGGTTTTAAAACGCGTCAATAGGGGTTACGAACCACTAACTTATAAACCCAGCATCTCTCCCGTGTTTTATCGATGTGGGATTTGCCTAGGCTGTTACAGAAGCCCTCAAAGCCGTTCGGAATTTTACTCCTCAGGATAAAGAAGCGGTTCTTCCAATTTTTCAGGGAGGAAGGAAGGTCGGTAAAAAGCCCACAATGGGGTTTCGCCTAGAAGAACCAATACTCATCGTCCTTTCGATGAGTCAGCCTATGCAGTTTGACGAACACCTTAGCTATAGGTCGGAGCCCCTTAGCTCGGCATAAGCCTCGGAAGGCTACTAAGATCCGCCACGAGTTCGGGTGAACTTGAGCGATGCACACTTGGTGATATTTTAAAACTTCCTTGAAGAAGTCGTCCAAAGGGAACCGTAGACCAGCTTTTAATTGTTCTTCGTAGATCATGATCATATCGTTCTCCTCGAAGAAGAGATCAGCACGAAGATCGCCGTAACACCAGATGAGTTCGAATGAATCAGGATGAATGTTGTATTCTTGGCTAAACGATTATAGGTCGGTTTCTTGAAGAACTGATGGTAGCTCGTCCATGGGAAGATTTTCCCTCCCTGAAGAAGGTACAGGCCTTGATGGTGCTGCTTGCCCTCGAGTTGGAACAGGGACCCTAGAAGGTTCAGGTCGCACGCTTGGTCCGACCACCTCCACTTCATCAGATGACCACGAGATCTGAACGGAAGGGGGGCTTGCCGCTCTCTGACCCTCGGCGCCGCTCATTTTCAAAGGAAACAAGAAATTTAAACTAAAAGAAGGATCAAAACCCTTACCGGAGTCTGATCGGTGTCGGAAGAACTTGAGGAAACGAGAGAATTTTGAAGTTGTTCGCGAGAGACTGAAAATGACATAAGGGAGCAACTGCCTAACCCCCACCCCTATTTATACTCGTCCGAGTATTTAATGCTCATGATGTTCCAGGCAATGCATCTGTTAGTGGGATTCGCCAGCTATTCTGACACGTCTCATGAATATTCCAAAATTCCATAAGGAGAGACCGACTAGTTAGAGATTGGCTAATTAAGGCAAATGTTTGGAAGTGCGGATTGGATAAGGGCTGTTCAGTTGGAAACCAGATCGGATAAACACACCAGAGATCGGAGAATAATCAATAATAATAAAGTGATAATTGGCAAAATAAATTTTATTTCCAAAAGGTCAAATTACATTATTTGGGCAATCTCTGGAGATCGGATTACATTAAAGGTCTAATTACATCATTTGGGCGATCTCTAAAGATCGAATTACATTAAAGGTCTGATTACATCATAAGGGCGATCTTTAGAGATCGGTGGAACATCCTATCTAAAAGGCCTATGTCAAAGCCTAGTCTCGTGGCTGAGTCAAAAGATGTGTTTGACCAGGAGACCGGCTGGGGGGACTATGACTCTCATGAGAATGAGAGAGGTCGTCATCAAAGTTGCCGCTCAAAACCGAGCCGCTGTCGGAACACCCAGTGTGGAGAGGAGCCAGATGAACGCCAAAGAGTAGTCACCGGTGTCGAGGGGAATATTAGCAGTCTTCTCGCCCGAAATCAGTTCTCCGATTATATCGGGCGAACGATTCGAGATCGGCACGATCGAGGTCCTCGATCCAGATCGGTTAATTAGTCCAGTTCTCTCACTATCATCAGATAAGGTCATCATGATTTTTCAATCATCGGGATCGTAAATTTTCAGGCAAGGAACAAAGAGGGCAACCGGAAAAAGATTAAAAGCGGTCATCTTGTCCGGGATTGTTGCCGGAGCAGCTAGAACAGGAAAATGAGGAGAATAGGGGAGAAAGTCAAATGAGGTAGGGCTTCCCGGTTGAAGGTATATATAGGAAAATTTGAGCATTTATTGCAAGCAGAAAATGAAGCGGATGCCTTGAGAATTGAGGGAAATAAATGCTTTGACTGGACCGAACCCGATAAAAGGAAGACCGATGTGGTAAAGATCGGTAAAAGAGAGACCGGCATGAAAGATCGAAAAAGTGTGTGTTAGGAAGATCGGAAAAGAAAGGAGGTCGGATAGCAAAAAGAATAAGACAGCTCTTGCTGATTATCGTCATAATTAGGGCCGAGGTAGTTAAAGCATCGCAAACGAAATCTCCACCGCACGCCCCAGAATCGCCCGCATTACTGACATGTGCTAGAGTACGTCAGGACAGCGCTGTACATCCTAATCTCCACCGTTGATCTTACTTGTAAGGACGAGCTCAGAGCCCTTCGATCGAAGAAGAAAACGACAAGATCAGCGCCTTTCACTCCTAGCCCTCGGATCGCTCTTGAAGAGAAATTTTGGGCCGTCAGATTAGAAGAGAGAAAAGGACAAATACTCTGGAAGGGATCTCAGTCGTCCGTTCTGATTCTCTTTAATTCCCGAGCCTTAGATCATGTCCTTCAAAATCTTAACCCTCCATCTCCCTCAAAACAGATCCTAACCCTCCATGGGGAGCACCCTGTTCCTATAAATACCTGCATGAAAAACTGTTCAAGGGAGGACAAATAGTGAATATAGCGGAAGGACTCTGAAGCTTAATTCAGCTCGTTACTCTGCTATCTTTGAAGCTTTCATAAGAAAAACTTTTGAAACCAATTTTCTAAAGTATTTTCTTGCAAAGGATTTCTGAATACTGAAACTCTCCATTTTCAGTTCGTTCATTATCCTGTGACACTCTCACTTTCTGTCTTTGTTATCTTTATTCCTACTTCCATTGTCCAAGCTCAACCTCATTCATACTTGGTTATAATTTTGATCGGACTGCATTTTAACAAGGTATTCTTCATTTCAAGGCAAACCTTAGTCTTCAGGTTACCAGCCCGCGGCCCCCATTACGTTCTGTGATCCCATAGTTAGTTCAATAGATCCGACTCCCCACAGGTGAGTGCTCATATTGCTTTTTTTATTAAGTGCTCGTTCTTATTTTACGTATTTCCTTTATTCTTTATATATATATAATTTTCTCCAAGTTTATATTGCGCTAAAGAACACGAAGAAGGTCATTCTCGAGTTTACTTCCGTGCTGACCAGTCCATTCTTTTTATTAATCTTTGTTATTCCTGAACGTAAGTCTTCTAGTCCCGAGTAGCATATAAGTGGTCGGATAAAATGTAGGTAACTGTATCTTAAGGGTCTCTTTAAAATAATGAAAGGTCTAAACAATAAGTCGGGAAAATAGTAAGGCCGAATCACTAGAATAATGCAAAAGACAATTGAGTAAGACGACACAAAGCAGAGTAAAACCGAACCCTAAGATAGATAAATGGGATAGATCGGGTATCAAAAGGTACTGGTAAGGCGACCACATAGGAAGGTCAAAAAATTTGGTTTGGTATCTCCTGACTAGTTACAAGGTACCAATGAGTTAAAAGAAGCCTTATTCCGAGCCCCTGCATCTTTAAATGCCAAAACCCTTAGTTCTAGGATTTCATGACGGGTAGCTGTAATCAAGTTTCGAGAGATCAGAAAAGTCCTTATCCGATCCCTATTAAAATAAAAGAGATCGGAGGAGATTTCTTATCTGATTCTAAATCTAAAATTTTAACAAATATTTAAAGGAGATCAGAGGAGAGTTCTTATCCGGTTCTCACTTAAAAATTTTAACAAATATTTAAAAGAGATCGGAGGAGAGTTCTTATCCGATTCTCACTTAAAATTTTAATAAATATTTAAAAAGGAGATCGGAGGAGAGTTCTTATCCGATTCTCAATCTAAAATTTTAATAAATATTTAAAAAGGAGATCGGAGGAGAGTTCTTATCCGGTTCTCACTTAAAAATTTTAACAAATATTTAAAGGAGATCGGAGGAGAGTTCTTATCCGGTTCTCACTTAAAAATTTTAATAAACATTTAAAAGGAGATCGGAGGAGAGTTCTTATCTGGTTCTCACTTAAAAATTTTAACTAATATTTAAAAAGAGATCGGAGGAGAGTTCTTATCCGATTCTCAAGCTTAAAATTTTAATAAATATTTAAAGGAGATCGGAGGAGAGTTCTTATCCGATTCCTAAATTAAATTTTAACAAATACGTAAGATGATTCCCCCTGAAGTAAAATTAATATGCAACAACAATTCACTAAGGTTGTCTCATTTACTTATGTATCTGGGTAATCCGGATTAGTGAAAAATCAAACATTCCTTTTGGTCAAAAGGATTAACATTTCCATTCAAACCCTCCTAACTATGAAGAACGTGAAGTTAAATCTGCTTACCCTCATTGAGGGATGACGTGGGGTGCCTAACACCTTCCCCACCCGTTTACGGACCCCGAACCTAGAATCTCTGTTTTTGAAGTGGTTTTATTTTAACTTACTTTCACAAATGGTTTTCTTTAATTTCCCTCAAAATTAAAGTGGCGACTCCTCACTTTTCCCACTTCGGTGAGTGTTCGTCCAGGCGACCGCAAAACACCTTGCGACAGCTGTTATTTTTTACAATTAAAATGGCCTTATCTCACTTCCAGCCCCTCACAACAATTGTAGAGGTGGCCTCTAAGGTTCAAATGGTCTTGAGTTTGCTTTGATTGGACATCTAGAGCCCCATATATGAATTAAACACCAAGCATGGTCTCACAGGTCCATACTAAAAATCTGTTCTAGATTTAGGGCTAATTTTGATTATTTTCGAGGTTGAAGTGGGCTTTGGTCTCTCTTAGATGTTCATAGTGCTCTATCTTAGCTTTCCAACGGATCAAACGACACTCAATTTGAAAACCTAAAACTTAAGTTTCACCTGAAAAACCAAACAAAGGTCAAGTTGAAAAGATGTTGGAAATTCCCCAATTTAATGCCATTATTCCAAAAACTCATTAAGATGCCTAATTGATACAAAATACCTAACCAACTGAATTAAACATAAAAAAACACTAGAAATACTAAATGTGATGGGAGTAAAATTAATAAATTATGCACTTATTACTAAGCCTAAAAATGCCATTTCACATGCTCACTTCAGAATCCTTCATTGTCCCACTTTTTGAACTCTTAAGATCTTATTTTCTGGACATTCAATCTCATCCAACGCCCTTAATCCATCATATTTTCAATTCTTCATCCATTTAGTATTCAATGCTCAAATTGCACCAACAATCTTATATAAGACAATGATTTGTGACGCTTATATTTACAAACTTGAAACTTGTTAGAATTATAACTCGAAATCATAGTGATAATTGATGTGGCCTAATTGTAAGTGTACGAGTCATTCAAGTAGTATAAAAAAGATATTATTCTCTCAAAGAGTTGTATTATAAAATGAATTTTTAATATAAAAATATACTAATTTAAACTAAATTAGACTAACAATTAATTAAATAAAGAAATTGAATATTAAAATGTATATTTGCAAAATTAGTAAAGAGATTCTGGTGTGGCCCAACCGCAAGTGCACGGGTCGTACAAGTAATACAGTAAAGATATCGTTTCCACGAGGAGTTGTGTTAATGATTGAATTTTTGATATAAAAAAGTTGACTAAATTGAAGTAATTTTGAAATTAAAACAATAGATTGAATGGGTATTGGAGTATGAAATTTATATGTGCAAAATTGATAATCTATTCAACTATGTAATGATTTAACTAAAATTGCATCAAATTGAAATAAGCAAGTTCAAATATGGCAATATTCAAAATGGCAAGCAATTAAATTTGATTGGAAATTAGCAATGATAAAAAAAGGCGATTCCGGAGTTCGGGATTTCATATTCGAGCTATTTTGGGATTTTAAATTGGTTATCCAATCTTATGAAACTAATGGGTTTTAAGGAGATTAATTCTTAAATCCTTTGAATTCCCTTTCGAGTGAGACTAAGAGTGTCTTAATCAATCTAATCCTACTTTCGTGGACTTAGAGTTAATTAAGACCCATTAAGTTCTTTAATTAATCTGTGAATCCTCTTAATCCTTAGCCTATTTCTAGGTCTAAGTTAATTAAGTCCAATTTCTTGATTATCTATCACAAGGCCTTCTCCTTTTGGTGCTTCAACCGTGGATTAAGAACATTACTTAATGGGATCCTACACTAAGCATGTCATTAAGCACACAAGAAATGAATAAAACTCATTAAGACCACAAAATATGGATTACCCAATCAAAATCCACAAAATATCTCAAATATTATAACCCTTACTCTAGAATCAAAAGTAAACTACTCACTATCCATAATGCTTACAAGATATTATGAGTTTATAAGGAAATAAAGCTTTAATCTAAGCTAAGAAATAAGAAATTAAACACTAGAAATGTAGAAAAATGTAAGGAAAGAAAGAAATCTGCAAATCTTGGTTGAAAATGGTGTGGAAGGTGAAAGTGACTCCTCAAATTCTGCCTCTCTTCTCCTTTCCTTTTCTGCTCCTTGTCTCCCTCCCCTAAAATGGGATAAGGGTCCTTTTTATAGCATTTTCTGACATGGAGCCCTAAAATGGTGTGTTCTAGGAGGAATTTTCTGAGGGAATCTTCTGCCAGCTCATTAATGAAACCTTTATGGGACTGCATAAGTGGACTGCATAAGTTATGCAGTCCCTTATGCAGTTTTCGGCTGGTTCTGGTTCACTTATGTGAAACTGCATGACTTGGTGCATAGGTTATGCACAATTCCATGAGAGTGCATAAAGGAGGTGTGAATGTGCATAAGCTATGCAGTCTCCTTATGCACATTTCGGTTGGTTCTGGAACAGTGATTTTTCTCCTTATGCAAATCTGCATAGCTTATGCGGCAAGTTATGCACAATTTGGTCAATGCATATTTCAGCTTGAAAACTTGTTTTTGACATCTTTGGCTGTAGAAGTCACTCCTCAATAGCAAAATTTCTCTTCAGTCCTTCAAAAACACCATTTTTCCTACAAAACAAAGTAAAAATTACAAATTAATCCAAAATCGACAATTATGAAAAACTAACTAATTAACTAATGAAATTAGCTAAAAATGACTAATAATCAAATAAAATGGTTATGAAATTAGACCTAAATGACTATGCAAAATGTATGCATCAAATACCCCCAAACTCAAGCTTTTGCTTGTCCTCAAGCAAACTTTAAAATGTGGTGCAAAAATTTTAGGGGTGCCTTATCCAAAGAGCTATGAAAATTACCTATTAAAGTAACTAAACACACCTTTAGCCATACCAACAATCCATATACCCATCCTTCAAAATGCAAAGAATCTAATGCTTATCCAAGCTTTCACCGCTTAGCCATCAAGTCAATTATCATTCAAAATCCCCAAACCAACCAATCAAAAGAGAGAGTCATGCTCAAAAGGAATTCTAGGACCGTCAACAACCAAAGTGTCTCTATATGGAATGATGGAATTGAATGAATGAATGAATAATTTTGCAATCCCATAGGCAAATTCCCTACTCCCATCTCCACTAATGTAGCAAGTACTATCAAGAGATCAAAGGTCTTTTTAGGGATGTAATGAGGCCATGGGGTTCAAAATGAGGCTAAGAAGAAAAGGGGTAAAAAGGCTTCATAGCATGAGAATATTTTCAATTTTGAAACATAAGGTACACTTTATTATATATTTTTTTCCTTTTCTCTCTTTTTTTTTTATATAGGAGAGAGAAATACACAATGAGGATTGTCAAGTGCTAGCATATTTTACAAAACACATAAAATGGAGGGACATTTTGATACTTTAAACTTGTATTTTGCATTTTCTTTTGATGCTTGTCCTTAAAATTTGCCACCCCCAAACTCATTTCTTTTAATACTTTGGGTGGATTTCTTTCATTTTGAATGACAATGGTGAAAAGCACATATACTAGCACTTTTTTACAGGATGACAAGCATTTCTTCTCCCTTTTATTGTATATTTTTTCCTTTTTTTTATTTTTATTTTTATTTTTTTTTAGAAAGTGTACCTAATATTCAATATTATTCTCATAAAAAGGGTTGGAGTGTTTGGTTCATTGGCTAGGTAGCAATAAGGATTTCAAGAAAAATTAGGGATAAAAAAAAAAGCTCAAAGGGGTTTGCAAGGGTAAATTTTAATTAGGAAAAAGGGCCAAAGGTTTAAAATAAGAAGGTTAAAGAATGCCTAATCATCTCTCTTTTCAAGTACAAGCTGGTATTTCGCCTTGAAAGGTTTAGAAAATTTGTTCTAGGATTGGTGAGACATCATTTGACTACCTTATATCCAATAACTCCCTCTAAGCATTCCAATCTCCAAAGGACTAGTTGGGTGGCTTTTTGGCTAAGAAGATATAGGCAAGGGATAGACACTTCAAAACCTTGCACCTCTTAGGAAACTTTCAATCCACAAACCCAACTAAAAGGTGAGTCAAATCACTCTCATAGGCACATTTTCAATACTCAAGGGATTTGGCAAAAGATTTTAATGCATGGTGCATGATTCCTAAAATGAGTAATGTATTAACTAAATGGAAGAAGTCTATTTGTCTATTTGTGTGCAATGTGATGTATAATGTGTATGTAAATGTGTAATGTATATGTATGTGTGGATGTATATGTAAAATATTTACAATATATGTAAATGAAATGGGATGAGATGTTCCTATACTCAAAATGTGAAAAATGAAGCAAATGTGAAGAATAAAGCAAGAAATCAAAATGCACCCCCAAACTCAAAATTAGACATTGTCCTCAATGTCTCAAGCAGTATATTACCAAAAACTCTAAGCAAGTAATAATTACCAGGAATTGTGAAAGTTAAGAGCAAAAAGAAAGAGTTACCTGGTATGGAGCAGAGGAGAATTCAAGATATAAAGGGATGCATAAGAAGCTGCACAGGTTATGCAGAGTAAAATGCTGTCCAGATCAAGTGCATAAGTAGGGTGCATAAGCCGTGCGCTTCTGCATAAGTAGCAATATGGGTTGCATAGGCTATGTAGGACAGTTGCATAAGGGGAATACAACCTGTGCAGTTCTGCATAAGTAGCAGAAAGGGTTGCACAGGCTATGCAAAATATTTGCATGAGGAGATTCATAGCCTGTGCAATGTATACAAAAGCTGCTGCATGATGATTAGCAAGGGGAAATGTACAACCAGCAGTAGAAGCATTGAAATATATACAGAGTTAGGGCAAATATGTACAAAAGGGCAATAAGTGCAATGAAAATCAAAGAAAACTAATGTAATAGCTATCCAATGAAACTTCAAGAAAAACAGAATTTAAAACAAACTAATTCAAAACAAACAAATATAATTCAAAACAAACTATAAATGTTTGAACATATTTACAAAGGAAAAGTCCTACAAGTTGGAACAAAAGTAAAACAAAAACTAATCTAGTTCTATTGTTTTGCCCTTGTCCAAGGATGTTGCTAAGGGGCTGGTAGCTGCTGGTTGCTGTCGAAACGATGGTGCTGGAGGAGGTGATGGAGGTGGAGGTGGCATTCCCAGAAAGATCATGAGTTGCTTCACCATCTCCTTCAATTCTTTCTGCTTGTCCCTGGTTTCCATGACAAGGTCAAATAGTTGATCATGACGATCCTTGAGTGTATCAAGACCAGTGTCAAGCTTCCTATCCACAAAGTATATATCATCACTAAGCCTTTCAAGATAGGTGAATAAGGCTTTAGTGTTGAATGCAGGAGGGGCTGTGGAAGAGGAGGGTTCAGCTGTAGGAGGTGTGGGCTAAGCGTGGCTGGGTGTCTGCGTGCAGATTGAGGGGGTGGAGTAGGTTCAGTAGAGTGCTGTGGGACTGATGGGACAGGTTGGGCTTCTGGTTGTGCAGTGGGTTCAGTTTCTGCTGCTGGTTGTGCAATATCAGAATGTGGCAAACTGAACCCTGTTTTAGATAGGTGTGCAGCATCAAAATATAAGGTGTCCACAAGTGCTGGTATTGGGTGCTCTTCAGGGTTAAAACCAAAATGTTTGGCTATGACAGTTATGAGCCCACCCAAGACAATGTCACCTATGGATTTTGTGGCAATATGCAACACATGCTCACAAAAGAAATAACCGGGAGAGACTTTGACCTTGTGGAAAGCACACCATAACATAAATAATTCAGATTTCCCCACAGCACCAGAACTAGTCCCTCTGCCCAAAATAGTGATAGCAATCAGCCTATGAATAAACCTAAGTGCAAGGTCTAGTATTTGAGAAGTTTTGGATCTCCCAGCAGAGAAAGTCTGAGGTTGGTTGGTGATGATTCTCCAGAATTGTGCAGCATTCCAAATACCCTTGTTTGCTACCTCTACTCCAGTATGTGGCACTCGAAATAACCCATCAATTGCAAAACCAAAAATGCTATGAAATTGGTCCAATGACAGCTCTCTATTTTGCCCCAAACATCTAAATTTCATAATTGGCTTATGGTATACATCATGCAATTTGAGGGTAACAGAGAATGAAGAAATAAACTCCAAAACTAGAGTTGGATAAACTATCTCCTGCTTATGCACAAATTCCATCCAACCCATACCATCAAGATATGCAACTACATTGTAAAATAAACCAAGAGATTGTAGAGAATCGGCAGAAATATACCTAGTGGGTTGTACCCTCCTATCCTTGAGTCTCTTAAAAGCTGCCTTTTGAATTGTATCAGGAAGAGGCCAAGGTAGCTTTGATACCTGTGAAGCTACTGAAATTGGCTTTTTGCTGGAAGAGGGTGTGGAGGCTGGAGTTTTTGGCTTTTTGGGTGGTGGTTCCGACAATGGGGTGGGTGGTTCTTTGCGTTTGGAAAGAGGAGGTGCAGAGGACATGGGTCGCACAGATTTCGACCTAACTTTCCGCTTATAGGTGGTTGTGGGAGGTGGTGGGGGTGTCTCTTGTGGAGGTAGCGTTGACAATGGCGACACCTGGAGAGGGGAAGTTTGAGGGGAATGGGGAGGTGATTCCATGGGTTTTCGATAGTGAGGATGGAGAAGATGAGGGCGGAAATGAAAATGCAGGGGAAGTTAGGGTTTATGCGGTGAAAATGCTAGTGGAGAAGAAGGGGAGAGGAAGGGTTATGCGGGAATGAGGATCATGAGAGAAGAAAAACAGTGAACAGGGATATCGGGGTGAAGGTGGGAAAAAATTTGCCGAAAAGAAAAGTTTGATTTAAACGGGTTTTGTAAAAACTGCATAAGGGGAAAGTGAATGTGCATAGCTTATGCACTAGCTTATGCAAGTTTCGCCCTGTTTTGAAGTTCAAAAAAATATGTCATGCAGAAGTGCATAGGTCATGCACTCTGCTTATGCAGGTCTCGGCAACTTTTGAAATTTGAGGAGTGAAGTCATGCGGGAGTGCATAAGTCATGCACTCCCCTTATGCACCTCTCGGCAGCTTTTGGAATTTGGGAAGTGAAGTTATGTGGGAGTGCATAAGTTATGCACTCTGCTTATGCAGGTCTCGGTAGCTTTTGGGATTTTGGGTTGGTGGTCATGCAGTTGTGCATAAGCTATGCACTCTGCTTATGCACCCCTCGGCAAGTTTGGAATTTTTGGGTTTCTGGTTATGCAGAAGTGCATAAGTCATGCACTCTGCTTATACACCTCTCGGCAGGTTTGGAGATTCAAAGTTTTTGGTCATGCGGAAGTGCATAAGTTATGCACCCTCCTTATGCAGACTTCGGTAGAGAGAGAAAATGCAGAATTTAAGTTATGCAAATGTGCATAAGTCATGCACTCACCTTATGCAAGTTTTGATAGATATGAAATTTGACAAAATGAGGTTATGCAGAACTGCATAGGCTATGCACTCTCCTTATGCACTTGCAATATGAATGAAAATGGCGAGAATTGTGGTTATGCAGGATTGCATAAGCTATGCAGTTGCTTATGCACAATTCAACAAGATTAAGATTGCAATGGAACATGATTTGCAAGTGTGAAAAATACCCTAGAATGAAGAAATATAATTCCATGAAGCATAAACCATGAGAAATTTTCACCAAAAACACATCAATATATACAAAGTTCATCAAAAATGCATCACACAAGCTTGTAGAAGATGGATCCTGCATAAAAGGCATTTGTGACCCATGCCATTTTAACTCAAATTCTGCAAATCAACATTTAGCACATTAAAGCTCAATAAAATCTGCATAAAGTTGTATCTATTCACAAATGATGAACTCCCCAAGTCATGCCAAGAAAAATGCAGCATTTCCACCTTAAATCCCACAACCCAAATAAGCTCATAACTGCAAAAATGGCTCACTTACCACCATATTAACATTAAAAGCATATTTACTTAAAAGTTACACACCCAACCTCACCAAGAACGTAAGCCATCTACTGCAGACACCCTCTTTGCTGCAGAATGTCATTTTTGCTCTGCATAAACCGTGTAACAACCCAAGGACATAATTCATCCGCTGCAGACCTTTCCTTGCTGCAGATTTCATTTTTCCTCTGCATAAACCAGTAGCAGCACTCGTGACCGTTATGCAGAAAAAATCAATCAATTTGTAGGAGATTTAAAGAACAAAATTTCAGGTTAAGGGTCACTCCCCAGCAGTTCACCAACCTTCCTCCATTAAAATACATCTACAAGGGACAAAATTCAACAAATGTCAAAAATTGAATTTGGGGAGATTCAAGATAAAAACAAAAGTAATGAAAGTAAAAGTAAATCAGCAAAAGCAAAATAAAAGGACTTGGGATGCCTCCCAAGAGGGCTAATTTATAGTCCTTAGCTGGACTTTTGTCATTTTTCATGGTGGCTGGAATTGGAATTTATTGCCTCAGTTTCCAATAGGTGCTTCAATGAATCTATACTTCATTTTCTTTCCATCACATGAGAAGATCCTTGTTGCTTTGTCTAAAAATCCGACCATTTCTTTCTTGACAACCTTTGGTGTATCTTTTTCTTTGAGAGATGGTTGCTTGACCTCACTTTTCTCCACTTGCTCAAGTTGAAAGATTGATGCCATATGACAAGGTGGATTACCCTTTAAATGTTGTGCAAATGCAGCCTCTTTTGGATTTTCATCATTGATACTCCTTTCATGGATAAGACAACTTTCAAGAGAAGCCTTCAGATAGCTCTTTCTAAAGTGCTCTTTTACTAACTCATCAACTATATCAATTCTCAAACAAGAGTCTACATCTTCATGTTGCTTCTTCTTATCATTGCCAATATTGAAGACTAAATGATCCTCTCCGACTCTGAGAGTAAGCTTCTCACCTTTCACGTCAATCAAAGCACCAGCTGTAGCTAGGAAAGGCCTCCCCAAAATGATTGGGATATTAGAATCCTCTTCCATGTCCAAGATGACAAAGTCAACAGGTATATAGAATTTCCCAACCTTCAGAGGCACATTCTCTAAAATCCCTTCAGGATACTTAATTGATCTATCGCCAATCAAGAGAAATGTGGGTTGGCTTAAGATCTCCCATGTTGAGCTTCTCATAGATGGAGAGGGGCATAAGGCTTACACTAGCCCCTAAATCACATAAAGCTTTTATAGAACATGATTCCCAAATATGGCATAGAATTGAAAAACTCCCTGGATCCTTGAGCTTTGGAGGAAGTTTTCTTTGGAGGATAGCACTGCATTCCTCAGTTAAGGCTACAGTCTCATAATCTTTAAGTTTCCTCTTATTTGAGAGAATTTCTTTTAGAAACTTAGCATAAGAAGGCATTTGGGAAAGAGCATCAATAAAAGGCACATTTATGTATAGCTTCTTCAAAACCTCTAAGAACTTCCCAAATTGCTTATCAAGCTTGGCTTTTTGAAATCTCTGTGGAAAGGGAAGCTATGGCTTGTAAGGCTCTGGAGGTATGTATTTCTCTTCTTTCTCTTTTCTTGCAATCTCTTTCTTTTCACTCTCTTGTTTTTCATTTTCATCAACATCTTCCTCATTTTCTCTCTTCTCACTTTTTTCACTCTTCTCATTATGTACTATTTTACCACTTCTCAGTGTAATGGCATAACATTGCTCTCTTGGGTTTTCTGGTTGACTTGGTAGTTTTCCAAAAGACTTGGTACCTGAGGAAGATGCTTGTTGTGCAATCTGATTTTCCAGCATTCTATTATGTGTCTGCATCTGTTCTAGCCTTGCTTTCATCTCTCTCATCTCCTCATCATGTTTATTTTGGTTAGCAAGAATCTGTTGTAATAAAGCTTCTGTGGTGGAACTTTGTTCTTGCTGTTTTGGAGGAGGATTCATATTTTTCTGCTGAAAATTAGGCAATGGTTGCCTATTTTGCTGATATGGAACTCCTTGCTGCTGTTGTCGTTGAAAATTCTGATTTGGAACTTGAGTTTGCTGATTTCCCCATGAAAAGTTGGGATGATTCCTCCAAGTTGGATTATAAGTTTGAGAATAAGGATTCCCCATTTGCTTGTTTCCATAATTACCTACATATGCAGCTTGCTCTCCACAATCTACTCCACAGCTGGTAATTCCCTCTGCATAGACCACTTGTTGTGAACTTCCAGATGATGATGATGAACTAACCAACATACTTAAGTCTTCCATCTTCTTAGCCAAGACATTTGTGAGTGCATCAAACTTTGCATTAATCATGTTGAACGGATCAAGATCATACATTGGTCCTCTTGGGCTACTCCAAAGATGAGTATTCTTTGCAATTTTCTCCAATAGCTCATAAGCTTCATCTTCATGCTTTATAATAAATTCTCCTCCTGTTTGAGCATCAATTATCCCTCTGATTGCAGGAGTGACATTTGTGTAAAAATTCTGGTTTATCATCCATTTTCGGAATGGCATGATGTGGGCATTGTCTCTCTAATTCCTTCCATCTCATCCATGACTCATAGAGAGTTTCATCTTCTCTTGGTCTGAAAGCTGTCATTTGATTCCTCAATTCTTGAGTTTTTCCAGGTGGAAAATATTGTGCAAGGAATGCATTGGTGAGTTGCTCCCAATTTGTGATGGAGTTGTGAGGTAAAGAATCAAGCCAATCCAATGCTCTATCTTTCAAAGAGAATGGGAATAACTTCAATCTTGCTGCATCATCAGACACTCCAGGTTGTTTTTGTATGTCACAAATCATAGCAAACTTCTTCAGATGTGTGTGTGGATTTTCAGAAGGATGTCCTCCAAATTGAGAATTCTGAATCATTTGAAGAACTCCAAAATCCATCTTGTAACTATTTGCATCAATTCTTGGTCTTGCTATGCTCTCTCTCAAGTCATCAAAACGAGGAAAAGCATGATCCATCATACTTCCCCTAGGCACATTAGCATTAACAACTTCTTCACCATGGGCTGCATTTTCATTGTTTCGATCATTTCCAGCATTAACACCAATTCTAATTCTTTCATCAGCCATGTCTTCTTCTAATTCAGTTTCTCTCAAGGCTTCTTTCCTTTTTCTGGTTTCTTTCTTGTTGGCTTTACAAAATTTCTCAATTTCAGGATTGAACAATAAGGATGTGTCACTTGTGCTTCTAGCACTTCTCATAAAAGATTAAAAGTACCTGAAAAAAAACAAACAAACACAAAATGAAAATATAACAAAATAAAACTAAAAACAACTAAAATAATCAAGAATTCAATCTTAAACAAACAACTCCCCTGCAACGGCGCCAAAAACTTGGTGTGGCCCAACCGCAAGTGCACGGGTCGTACAAGTAATACAGTAAAGATATCGTTCCCACGAGGAGTTGTGTTAATGATTGAATTTTTGATATAAAAAAGTTGACTAAATTGAAGTAATTTTGAAATTAAAACAATAGATTGAATGGGTATTGGAGTATGAAATTTATATGTGCAAAATTGATAATCTATTCAACTATGTAATGATTTAACTAAAATTGTATCAAATTGAAATAAGCAAGTTCAAATATGGCAATATTCAAAATGGCAAGCAATTAAATTTGATTGGAAATTAGCAATGATAAAAAAGGCGATTCCGGAGTTCGGGATTTCATATTCGAGCTATTTTGGGATTTTAAATTGGTTATCCAATCTTATGAAACTAATGGGTTTTAAGGAGATTAATTCTTAAATCCTTTGAATTCCCTTTCGAGTGAGACTAAGAGTGTCTTAATCAATCTAATCCTACTTTCGTGGACTTAGAGTTAATTAAGACCCATTAAGTTCTTTAATTAATCTGTGAATCCTCTTAATCCTTAGCCTATTTCTAGGTCTAAGTTAATTAAGTCCAATTTCTTGATTATCTATCACAAGGCCTTCTCCTTTCGGTGCTTCAACCATGGATTAAGAACATTACTTAATGGGATCCTACACTAAGCATGTCATTAAGCACACAAGAAATGAATAAAACTCATTAAGACCACAAA
This sequence comes from Hevea brasiliensis, assembly GCF_030052815.1. Lineage (NCBI taxonomy): Eukaryota > Viridiplantae > Streptophyta > Magnoliopsida > Malpighiales > Euphorbiaceae > Hevea > Hevea brasiliensis. The sequence continues at coordinate 31,573,147 of NC_079501.1, read as the reverse complement.
ATATGGATTACCCAATCAAAATCCACAAAATATCTCAAATATTACAACCCTTACTCCAGAATCAAAAGTAAACTACTCACTATCCATAATGCTTACAAGATATTATGAGTTTATAAGGAAATAAAGCTTTAATCTAAGCTAAGAAATAAGAAATTAAACACTAGAAATGTAGAAAAATGTAAGGAAAGAAAGAAATCTGCAAATCTTGGTTGAAAATGGTGTGGAAGGTGAAAGTGACTCCTCAAATTCTGCCTCTCTTCTCCTTTCCTTTTCTGCTCCTTGTCTCCCTCCCCTAAAATGGGATAAGGGTCCTTTTTATAGCATTTTCTGACATGGAGCCCTAAAATGGTGTGTTCTAGGAGGAATTTTCTGAGGGAATCTTCTGCCAGCTCATTAATGAAACCTTTATGGGACTGCATAAGTGGACTGCATAAGTGGTGCAGTCCCTTATGCAGTTTTCGGCTGGTTCTGGTTCACTTATGCGAAACTGCATGACTTGGTGCATAGGTTATGCACAATTCTGTGAGAGTGCATAAGGGAGGTGTGAATGTGCATAAGCTATGCAGTCTCCTTATGCACATTTCGGTTGGTTCTGGAACAGTGATTTTTCTCCTTATGCAGATCTGCATAGCTTATGCGGCAAGTTATGCACAATTTGGTCAATGCATATTTCAGCTTGAAAACTTATTTTTGACATCTTTGGCTGTAGAAGTCACTCCTCAATAGCAAAATTTCTCTTCAGTCCTTCAAAAACACCATTTTTCCTACAAAACAAAGTAAAAATTACAAATTAATCCAAAATCGACAATTATGAAAAACTAACTAATTAACTAATGAAATTAGCTAAAAATGACTAATAATCAAATAAAATGGTTATGAAATTAGACCTAAATGACTATGCAAAATGTATGCATTAGATTCCTTGAGTAGAAAATTTCACTCAAGTTAAGAGAAATAAATTGAGCTAAATGAAATATGGTAAGAATAAAGGTGTTAAACACTTAAAAATAATTAACAATCAACAATGGTAAAAGGTGATTTCAGAGATGAGGGGTTCATATTCAAGCTATTTTGGGATTTTGCTTGGTTAACCAAACATGTAAAAATTATGTATTTCAAGGAGATTAATTTTCAAATCCTTTGAAAACACTTTTGAGTAAGACAAATAGTGCCTTGATTAATTAAATCCTCATTTTAAGAAGTTTAAAATTAACCAAGACCCATTAGGTTCTTTAATTAATCTATTAACCCTCTTAATCCTTAGTTTATTTTTTTGTCTAAGTTAATTAAGTTTAATTTTTTTGTTATCTATCACTGGGTTTTCTCCTTTTGAAATTTCAATTAAGGATTAAGAATATAATTTAATGGGATCCTACACCAAGCATATCATTAGGCACACAAGAAATGGATAAAACTTCATAATAGTCATAAAATCTAGACTAACCAGTTCAAATTCATAAAATAAGTTAAATATTACGTACTCAACTCTAGAATTTTAAAATAACTACTCGCTACTCATGTTTGATACAAATATTCTAGCAAAAGAAGAAGTAAAAGATAAAAAGAAAACTAAAACTGAAGAAACTCAATGAAGGAAGTGCAAAAAATGGTGGAGATGAAGAAAAATCAAAGCTTCAGATGAAAATGAAAGAAGTTGATAGCTCCTTTTTCTCCCTTTTTCAGTCCTTTCTTTTTATAGCAAAAAGCAAGGAAAAAAAAAGCTTTTATACCCTCTGACATAAACCCTAAAATGGACAAAAAATGGTGTGTGGTGAGTCCACACACGTGTGGCAAGATTTGCTCCTTTAGCCAATTAATGAGAAAGTGCATGGTCAAACTGTGCCCATGCAGCGTCTTATGCAGAGTCAGAGCTAGAAAGAATAAGTAAAGATAGGTTTGTATAGCCATTCAAGTTCTTATGCTTATTTTTGTAAGCTTTAGAGAATTTCTATGAAGGTGCATAAGCAAAGGCATAGGATATGTGAAAGGTTATGCACATTTCGGCAAGCTTAGGAGACTTTCCGATTAGCTACATAGGCTATTGCCTAACCTATGCATGAGGCTATGCAGATTTTGGCAGAATTAAGTTCATCCTCTGTGAAGGTGCATACGCTATGCAGGAAGTAATATATATTTTAGCAGACTTGCTGTAACACCCCCTATGTTTGGTAGTGCGTTCTACTGTTCTGGTAACCAGTATCTGTCCAGACAACTAGGATGCCTAGAACTACATTTAAAAGTTAGTGAGGAGACATAGAATAATAAAATACAAGAAAATAAAATACAAGAAAAACAAAAGAAAAATAATAGTAATGAAATGTAACCAAGTTAAACGAGTCGAAAACCATAGCGATGGGTGACCGCACCGGGAAGTTGCGGTGTAGACCGTTGACTAGCCCTGGACCACGGGGAATCCTGAAAAATATTTTTAAGAATTAAATATACATCTATTGAAGTATAAATGTCATTAGAAATATCAAAGAAAAATTAATTAATTAGTACAAAGAAAAACGAGAAATAGAGAAAATGACAAAACTCGGTGTTACTGAAAAATCAGGAATGCAATCCGAATAGGGGCATTGTGGTCAATTGAAATCCCAAGTTGCCTTTTGACCTAAATTTCCATTAAAAATAAATGATATTAAACTTTGAAAATATCATGAAAAATTAAAATGGTGGTACATAATCTAAATAGTAAAAGAAAAGAGGTTAAATGTGGGAAATTAGAAATTTTGGATTAAATAAATCATAAACTCACTTAGTGCTCCACTAACTTCAGAAATTGGACACCTAAAGGGATACTTGGGAGGTGCAACACTCATCTTCAACCTTAGGAAGAGAACCAGCTAAAACTCCATGGGAGTCCTCCATGGCCGTCCACACTCCAAGCTCAAGTTCACCATGTTCTAGCCACTTTTTCCATTAGGTTCCTTCACTAAACTTGACCACCATAACTTGGACAGCATACTAGGAGCAAGAAATTTAAGTTTTGGTGAGGTTTTGAAGAACTTCAAAAGTGGTGAGTGTTTTCAATTCTTGTTTCATTAAAAGTGTAACCAAGGTTGTGGGTAGTTGATTTATGAGAGAATTTTTGAAATTTGATGTTTTAATGGAGATGTATATTTTGGCAGCCATGGAAATTCAGTATATGTAGCTTGTTTTTACTTGTTTATAGTTGTTTAAGATGTTGTTATTGATGACAGCATGGATATGTGTATAATGGTTTGGAATTGGGTATGTAAATGGGGTATGTTCATGTGGTTAAATGGTGTAAATGGACTTTGGAAAATTTTGTGTTATAGTGTGCATATTGAGAATGGTTACAAGCTGTCCAAAATGACCAAAATGTGTTGTTAAATGTGTTAATGGTAAGGTACAAACCAGAATTGGCATGAAGGAAGTAGTTTAGTAAGTGTTGAATATGTAATTGGTAAGTGATGAAAAGTGTGTAGTAGGGCAGTGTGTGTTTTGGCTTAGAACCTTAAGTGTGTGACTCCAATTGGTGTGAGACTAATTGGAGGTGAAACTAGGCACAAAATGTGCCAACTTTCATGAAGGAAGCTTACCTGAATTCTGCCTAGAAGGTAACTTGAAAAATGACCAAATCCGGATTAGTGACTTGAAAGCCTGAAAATTGACTATTTAGACAATAGTTAGTATTTTGGCCATAACTCACTCAAAACTGGTCCAAATGACCTAAAATTTTTACCATGAATAGTTTAGACATATATCTACAATTCTTATGAAGACACTAAAGCCCAAAAATGGCCAAAAGCAAGTCAAATAACTTGCACAAGTTCATGTCCAAAAACTGGCCGAACCAAAAGTGACCTAAAAATGACCTAAAGTTACCATTTTGGTGCATTCTGTCCACCATTGGTAAATTGACCATAACTTGGTCTACACAACTCAGAATGACCTGAAATTTTGCCCCGCGTGCAATAAGACATAGACCTACAAGTTTTTAGTTTGTACTGGAACCCAAAAACCGAGGGAACTGGGTCATCCGGCTAGGTCAAATTAGTATACCGAAATCCGGCAAATTGCAATAAAATGCAATATACTTGAAAGTGAATTTGGTAACATGTACCAACACTAAAAGGCTATAAAATGTGATATATTGGTAACATTAAACCTAATTCACCTAGAGTGCATCGAGGGTCAACATTTTAGGTTGATGATTCGGTGTATCCGCAAGTGCACGGGTCACAGTAGTATAGTTTTAAAAAATGATATCGATCCCACAGGGAATTGTGTTTAAATTGGAAATAAAAGTATAAGCTAATTAGAGTGATAAAATTTAAAGGTGTAAAATGAAATTTGGAATTAAAATTGGTATTTGAGGAATTAAAACTAAATCAAACAATTAACTAAAATTAATTAAACTAGATTACCAAAAATTAATTTGAAATTTCTATTTATGAAATTTGAGAGGAATTAAATCTAAATTCAATAAAAATAAAAATAAAGTGATTCTAGAGATTGGATTTAAATTTAAATTGGATTTAAATTGAAATTGCTATTTATGAGATTTGGAGGATTTAAATCTAAATTCAATGAAAATTAAATTTATTCTAGAGATTGGATTTTCAATATTGTTTGCATGTGGTTTATCCTTAATTTAGCCAAACACATGAGAATTGCAATTTTGAGGGAAATCAATTCTTAAATTTTTGAAACCTTTTTCAAGCATTTCAAAGTTGGTTTTCATTAAATCAAACCTTGTTTTCACGGTATTTCAAACCTAACCAAAACCCATTTAAAGATCTAATTGATTTATGGAAAGTTCCCCTTAATCCTCTTAGCTTATCTCTAACATCAAGAAAATAAAGTTTATTGCAAGATTATCTATCCCTAATATTCACTTTTCAGTCCATCTATTAAGGATTAAAGCTTAACTTAATGAGGGCCCATTCATCAAGCAAGGCAACAAGCTCACAAGCAATAAATCAAAATGTAACAAATCCCATTTAAATGGCTAAATCAGTTCAAAACCACAATACAAATCAATATTTACAAACCCATCTCTAGAATCTCAATCAACTACTCACAAATCATTGTTTAAAGACAAACCCAAATGTATAAATGAAGAAATAATGGAAATGTAAGCTAAGGGGTAGAAAAACCCAGAAATATGCAGCAGAATCTGCGGTAGAAAAGTGCAGAAAACGAGTTCTGCAGGCTGCTGGAAAAATGCAGAACGTGCTCCTCCTTCTCTCTTTCTAATCTTGCCAAAAATGCCTCCCTTGCTCTCTATGGAAAGAAAATGATAAAATGACACTTTATATAGGCTAAGGGTCTGCCCTAGAATGGGTAAAAGGGGGAAGGTTCCAGAGAAAGTGAGGTAAAAAGCTGCAGTAACGGAAATGCCATGTCAACCATTTCCAGTAAAAATGACATAAGCCGAGTCAGTTGTGTCGCGGGTTGTGTTGCGGGTTGTGTCGCTCTCGGCTTGAATATCTGACGATCGACACAACTTGCGACATAAGCTAATTCGGTTGTGCTGCAGGTTGTGTCGCTCTCGGCCATTTTTAGTCAACTTCAAAAATTTTTGCAATTCAACTCTAATCTCCTCCAAATGGCTACTCTGATCAAAATACATCAAATTTCTCCAAATTTAACCTACAAAACAAATAAATTCCAAAAATTAAATTGAGAAGTGTGAAAATTGTAAAATTGACTAAATATATACTAATATCTATAATAATAGCTATAAACAAGGGTAAATTATGTGCAAAAATTACACCTAAATGATGATCTAAAATGCATGCATCAGTTGACTAAAGAAAATAATAAAATTCAATAAATTAACTAATAAACCTTATTGTTAGAGACAGTTTAAATGAGTACTGAAACACTTTAAATTGTTTGTTTCAGTTAGCAAAGACTCAGGGAAGGGGAAGGAAACACTGAGTCAGGGCTAAGAGACTTTTATCAGAGGTTTGTGCACAACAGTTATTTCTTTTGACTTTTCAATTGAAATAAATTGTGAGAATTTTGTATGTTATTGTTTTGAATTGTGAAAAATTGTTTGAATGGAAATTTGATGGATACTTATTGTTTGAAAATATTGCAATTGGTTTGAAACCACAGCTATCATGTATATTGATTGAATTCCTCGCTAGCTTGTCTAGTGGGACGAATTGACTTTGAATTCCCTCTCTGGCTGAAGTGTTGAGATGTGTGCCTTTTGAGGACAAATAGAATGAGTACTCATATTAGTGCTAGCTAGCTATGTTTTTCCTCACTAGCCATCGACTTTTGGGACGAATTAGACTTTGGAATATGATTAAACTATGTGTATGATTTATTGATATTTATTGTGATATTGTGAATTGGAGTTTAAATTCTTTATGACATTCATTGTCTTTGAATTTAACTATGGTTTTAAGTATCCACTATTTATACGACTTATGATTTATGATTTAAAGTTGCATTTTGTTAATGTTGTGCACCATTGAGACATTGGCTCAGTGATAGCTTTTCATTGCTGTCGCAGGTAGACAGATTGACAGGGCAGCAGACTAAGCTGCTAGTGCTATATTGAGCATTCATCGGGTATATTGAGTATACTTTATTTTACATTTTGTATTGTAATGTATGTTTACTGTATGTATATATTGTTCTTAGTTTTGAGCAGTTGTAAATTAAAATTATACATTAAAATTGTACATTAAAGTTATAAACTAAATTTGTAAATTATTTTGGCTTGTAAATATTGTGATATATTTCTTTTATCTCAGTTTTTGAAAACAATGGAAAATTATTGTGGATTTGAGTTGGCAAAGGTTGAAAAACTTATTGTGTTGATTGGATATTGGAGTTTGGGGATTGAACAAAATATTACAGGTTTTTTGAAGAACTATTTTATTTAAAATATAGATGGCACTCTGCCAAAATTTTTGCAAAAATTGTTAATACTTCAAATGACTTATCTGATTTCACTTCAGTTAAAAAAATGTTTAACACGTGTAAATAGTGCTCACCACTATAAATAGTGCTCACCACTGTAAAAAGGAAGTAAGAAAAGGTTTAAAATCCCTTATAGTGTATTTAATGTGTTATCAGTAGACGAAGATGGTAATTCATTAGGTATACTACGGGATCATGTTATGCCTTACGGAGGGGTAGGGTGTGACATGTTTTAGTAGTATCAGAGCTAGCTTTTTTAATTCTATTTTCACCTGTAATTTGAATATTCTTTCTTCATAGTACAACTGCTTAATGTCATTGTTTGATACATACAATACATTACATTATAAATATGCACTAACGGGAGGAAATCTCCTTGTGTTATTTGTTCAGGAGGTCTAAAATCCTCAAATTGACTATGGAAGAAGGGGATCATTCAGTCGATCAATCTATAGAGGCTGAGGTACAAGGGGATGCCCCAGCCCTGCACAATGTCAGTGGATCAGCTGCACCAGCCCCCTCAGTACCACAGTTCCCTACTCTATTCGCTCAGTCGATGGCTGCAATGTTCCAATAAATGGCTGGTAATATGCCTACTCAAGTCCCACTACAGACACCAGTGGTACAACCACAGTCTTCAGCTAGGCAGTATGACAAATTGATGAAATATGGGGCTACTGAGTTCAAGGGGATAGTAGATCCACTAAGGCAGAACAGTGGTTAGAGAGAATGGATAGAGTGCTCAAGAAGCTACATTGTACAGAGGAGCTCAGATTTGAATATTCAGTATCTCTGCTACAGGGGGATGCATATGACTGGTGGAAAACCATTCCCCATAGTCTGGTAGAACCTTCAGTGCTAACATGGAATGATTTTCTACGGGAGTTTAGACAAAAATATGCCCCTGATGCTTATGTGGACCAGAAGCTGCAAGAGTTCCTAAGTCTGAAACAGGGGAGTAGATCAGTGGCTGAATATGAAAGGAAATTTTCCCACCTAAGCCATTATGCAGTAAGTCTACTTTCTACCAGTAGGGAGCGATGTAAGAGGTTTAAAACTGGCTTAAAGCCCAGTATCAAATTACAAGTGATCGGATTCAAACATAACAACTTCTCTAAGCTTATTTCTCAAGAACTAGAATTAGAAAGAATTGAATCTGAAGCGGCTCCTGAGAAAAAGAAATAAGAGAAGACAAAAAAAGAGAAAGAGGGGAAGTCAGTAGATCAAAGTTCCAGTGGTCCTACTAGGAAGAGAAAGAACTTTGGGGGACACAACAGAGGTGGTGAAAAGGGAAGGTTTTCAGGACATAAACCTCCTTTATTTGGTCAGCAGAGTACTAGAAGTTCCTACCCTCCCTGCCAATGTGAAACTTGTGGAAGAAATCATGGTGGGGTGTGCTACAAGGCCATAGGAGCCTATTATAACCGTAGAGGCACAGGACACTTTGCCAAGGACTGCACCAGTGCCCATAGAGTTGGGCCACCTCCTACTACTGCAGAAGGGTCAGTTTAGAATCTTGTCACCAGAGGTTCACAACCACCTAGCAGAGGTAGAGGCAGGGGTAGAGGTAGTCCAGCAGGCAGCCAAGGCACAGTGAAATAGTCAGAGCAAGGAAGTGCATCAGTTAGAGTCTATGCAATGAGATAGAGAGAAGAGGCTGAGACATTTGATGTTGTGGCTGGTACTTTTTTAATTTTTAATCAAGATGTATTTGTGTTATTTGATCCGAGTTCTACCCATTCCTATGTGAGTACTAGCATCATTGATTGCATTGCTTTTCCGTGTGAAGATGGACTTTGAGGTGCTAGTAACAAGTCCGCTAGGACAGGAGGTCAGGGTCAATAGAATGTATAGGGATTGTCCTTTAGTGATCCAAAGACATACTTTTCTATCTGATCTTATTGAAATGCCCTTCAGAGATTATGATATCATCTTGGGCATGGATTGGTTAGCCAGGCATCACGCCATGATTGACTGTAGACTGAAGACAGTCACTTTTGGTCTCCCTCAGTATAGTGAAGTGGCAATACACGGGGAGAGGCAGTTATTGCCATCAAACATCATTTCGGCTGCACTAGCCAGAAAAATGATCAGAAAGGGGTGTGAAGGATACTTGGCACATGTGGTAGACACCCAAGTGGGGAGTCCAGCATTGAGGGACATCCCTACAGTATATGACTTTCCAGATGTGTTTCCTGATGAATTGCCAGGATTACCTCCAGAAAGAGAGGTGCAGTTTGAAATTAATGTTATGCTTGGTGTGGATCCAATCTCCATAACACCATACAGAATGGCACCAGTTGAGTTGAAGGAGTTGAAGATACAGTTGCAAGAACTACTTGAAAAGGGCTTCATCCGTCCTAGTGTGTTACCTTAGGGAGCGCCAGTATTGTTTGTTAAGAAGAAAGATGGCACTCTTCGATTATGTATCGATTACCGACAGTTGAATAAGGCGACAATAAAGAACAGATATCCATTGCCTCGCATTGATGATCTGTTTGATTAGTTAAAGGGTGCAACTGTATTCTCTAAAATTGATTTGCGATCTGGTTATTATCAGTTGAAAGTGCAAGAGCAGAGTATTCCAAAGACTGCTTTCAGAACTCGATATGGCCACTATGAGTTTCTAGTAATGCCATTCGGGTTAACTAATGCTCCAGCTGCTTTTATGGATCTGATGAACACTGTCTTCAGACCATATCTTGACCAGTTTGTGGTGGTGTTTATTGATGATATTTTGATATATTCGAGGAATGCAGAGGAGCATGACAAACATCTGCAGATTGTACTGCAGACTTTAAGGGAGAAATAACTATATGCCAAATTGTCGAAATGTGAATTTTGGCTGAAAGAAATCTACTTCTTGGGACATGTTGTGTCAGCTGAAGGGATTAAGGTAGATTCTAGCGAGGTAGAAGCTATCCTTAATTGGAAGCTGCCCAGGAATATCACAGAAATTCACAGTTTTCTGGGTTTAGCTGGATATTACCACTGATTTATGAAAGGGTTTTCTATGTTTGCCTCTCCACTGACCAAGCTGCTTCGGAAAGATGTAAAATTTCAGTGGACGGATAAATGCCAGCAGAGTTTTGATAAGTTGAAGAGGTGTTTAACTGAAGCTCCAGTCCTTACCTTACCTACACCGGGTAAAGAATACATAGTTTATAGTGATGCTTCTCACAATAGGTTAGGCTGTGTACTGATGCAAGATCGAAATGTCATTGCTTATGCATCACGCCAATTGAAACCGCATGAGAGGAACTACCCAACACATGATTTGGAGCTAACAACTATTGTTTTTGCTCTGAAGATCTGGAGACACTATTTGTATGGGGAGAAATGCTACATTTACATAGATCACAAGAGCTTGAAGTACTTGGGCACCCAGAAGGAATTGAATTTGAGGCAGAGGAGATGGTTAGAATTGATTAAAAACTATGATTGTTTAATAGACTATCACCCAGGGAAAGCAAATGTGGTGGCTGACGCCTTAAGTCGCAAGACTATGGCAAGTCTCAGAGTTTCTCCTTTGTCCATGGTACATGAGTTGAAAGCACAACATGCCAGTTTGGAGATTGATGATGAGGGACAAACAGTAGTTGCATGGCATGTACAGCCAGTGTTGATTGATCAGATCAGAATGGCTATTCAGAATGATGAAAAATATCAGAAGCTGCTGAAAGAAGTCCAGCAGGGCAAGAAACCTAAATTTTCTGTAAGGGATGATGGTTTACTACTACATCAGGGTAGAATGTGTGTTCCTAATGATGTGGAATTGAGACAGATCATTATGAAGGAAGCACATGAGTCTCCTTTTGCTATGCACCTTGGTGGAACTAAAATATACAGAGGGCTAAAAGAGCATTACTGGTGGATGGGTATGAAAAGGGATGTAGCTTATTTTGTCTCCAAATGCCTAACTTGTTAGCAAGTAAAGGCAGAACATCAAGTTCCAGCTGGTTTATTACATCCATTGCCAGTACCAGAGTGAAAATGGGAACGGATAACTATGGATTTTGTGATGAGACTTCTGAGAACACAGAATAATCATGATGCAGTATGGGTTATAGTTGACAGGCTGACCAAGTCTGCTCACTTTTTGCCAGTCTGAATGGACTATAGTTTGGAGAGATTGGCCAGATTGTACATATATGAGATTGTAAAATTGCATGGAGTGCCAGTATCGATTGTATCTGACAGAGATCCTAAGTTCACTTCTAGATTCTGGGGTAGTCTTCAGAGAGCCCTAGGAACTAGATTGAACTTCAGCACAGCATTCCACCCACAGACAGATGGCCAGTCTAAGAGAGTAATTCAGATATTGGAGGATATGCTACGAGCTTGTGTGATTGAGTTTGAAGGTAGTTGGGATACACACTTGCCTTTGATTGAGTTTGCTTATAACAACAGCTACCAATCAAGTATTGGGATGCCTCCATATGAAGCTTTGTATGGAAGAAAGTGCAGAACTCCCCTATGTTGGGATGAAGTAGGTGAAAGAAAGATGATTGGGCCAGAAATTGTTCAGCAGACAGAGTAAAAGATCAGATTGATCAGAGATCGACTCAAGGCTGCATCAGACCGTCAGAAGTCCTATGTTGATCTGAAGAGAAGAGACATTGAATATGCAGTGGGTGATAAAGTATTCCTCAAAGTTTCTCCTTAGAAGAGGATTATGAGATTTGGCAGAAAGGGGAAACTAAGTCCTCGTTTCATTGGACCATATGAGGTTCTAGAGAGAGTGGGTCCTTTGGCATATCGATTGGCATTACCTCCAGAGCTAGAAAGGATACACAGTGTCTTCCATGTGTCCATGTTAAGGAGGTAAATATTTGACCCATCTCATATTTTATCAGTTGAAGAGATTGAGGTAAAACCAGACCTCTCATATGAGGAAGAACCCATAGAAATTCTGGCATATGAGGTGAAGCAGCTGAGGAATAAACAGATACACTTGGTTAAAGTGCTGTGGAACCATCATTTAGGCTAGGAAGCTACTTGGAAACGTGAAGAGGACATGAGGAGACAACACTCACAACTATTCAGAGACTGATGCCAAGTAAAATTTCGAGACGAAATTTATTTTAAGGGGGGGAGAATTGTAACACCCCTATGTTCGGTAATGCATTCTCTTATTCGGTGACAAAGATGTCATCTGCATACTAGGATGCCTAGAACTACATTTCAAAGTTAGTGAGGAGACATAGAATAATGAAATACAAGAAAAGAAAATACAAGAAAAACAAAGGAAAAATAATAGCAATGAAATATAACCAAGTTAAACGAGCCGAAAACCATAGCGATGGGTGACCGTACCGGAAAGTTACGGCGTGGACCGTTGACTAGCCCTGGACTGCGGGGAACCTTGGAAAATATTTTTAAGAATTAAATAAGCATCTATTGAAGTATAAATGTCATTAGAAATGTCAAAGAAAAATTAATTAAGTATTACAAAGAAAAACGAGAAATCGAGAAAACGACAAAACTCGATGTTACCGAAAAATCGGGAATGCAACCCGAATAGGGGCATTGTGATCAATTGACATCTCGAGTTGCCTTTTGACCTAAATTTCCATTAAAAATAAATGATATTAAACTTTGAAAATGTCATGAAAAATTAAAATGGTGGTACATAATCTAAATAGTAAAAGAAAAGAGGTTAAATATGGGAAATTGGAAATTTTAGATTAAATAAATCATAAACTCACTTAGTGCTCCACTAACTTCAGCATTTGGACACCTAAAGGGACACATGGGAGGTGCAGCACTCATCTTCAACCTTAGGAAGAGAACCAGCCGAAACTCCATGGGAGTCCTCCATGGCTGTCTACACTCCAAGCTCAAGTTCACCATGTTCTAGCCACTTTTTCCATTAGGTTCCTTCACTAAACTTGACTACCATACCTTGGGCAGCATACTAGGAGCAAGAAAGTTAAGTTTTGGTGAGGTTTTGAAGAACTTCAAAAGTGGTAAGTAAGTGTTTTCAATTCTTGTTTCATTAAAAGTGTAACCAAGGTTGTGGGTAGTTGATTTATGGAAGAATTTTTGAAGTTTGATATTTTAATGGAGATGTACATTTTGGCAGCCATGGAAATTTAGTATATGTAGCTTGTTTTTACTTGTTTATAGTTGTTTAAGATGTTGTTGTTGATGGCAACATAGATATGTGTATAATGGTTTGGAATTGGGTATGTAAATGGGATATGTTCATGTGGTTAAATGGTGTAAATGGACTTTGAAAAATTCTGTGTTATAGTGTGCATATTGAGAATGGTTACAAGCTATCCAAAATGACCAAAATGTGTTGTTAAATGTGTTAATGGTAAGGTACAAACCAGAATTGGCATGAAGGAAGTAGTTTGATAAGTGTTGAATATGTAATTGGTAAGTGATGAGAAGTGTGTAGTAGGGCAGTGTGTGTTTTGACTTAGAACCTTAAGTGTGTGACTCCAATTGATATGAGACTAATTGGAGGTGAAACTAGGCACAAAATGTGCCAACTTTCATGGAGGAAGCTTACTTTAATTCTGCCTAGAAGGTAACTTGAAAAATGACCAAATCCGGATTAGTGACTTGAAAGCCTGAAAATTGACCATTTGGGCAGTGGTTAGTTTTTTGGCCATAACTCACTCAAAACTGATCCAAATGACCTGAAATTTTTACCATGAATAGTTTAGACATATATCTACAATTCTTATGAAGACACTAAAGCCCAAAAATGGCCAGAAGCAAATAACTTGCACAAATTCAAGTCCAAAAACTGGCCGAACCAAAAGTGACCTAAAAATGACCTAAAGTTACCATTTTGGTGCATTCTGTCCAGCATTGGTAAATTGACCATAACTTGGCCTACATAACTCAGAATGACCTGAAATTTTGCCTCGCGTGTAATAAGACATAGACCTACAAGTTTGTAGTTTGGACCGAAACCCGAAAACCGATGAATCTAGGTCATCCGGCTAGGTCAAATTAGTATACTGAAATCCGGTAAATTGCAATAAAATGCAATATACTTGAAAGTGAATTTGGTAACATGTACCAATACTAAAAGGCTATAAAATATGATATATTGGTAACATTAAACCTAATTCACCTAGAGTGCATCAAGGGTCAACATTTTAGGTTGACTAAGGAAAATAATAGAATTCAATAAATTAAGTAATGAACCTTATTGTTAGAGACAGCTTAAATGAGTACTAAAGCACTTCAAATTGTGTGTTTTAGTTAGCAAAGACTCAGGGGAAAGGAAGGAAACACTCAGTCAGGGCCAAGAGACTTTTATCAGAGGTTTGTGCACAACAGTTATTTCTTTTGACTTTTCAATTGAAATAAATTGTGAGCATTTTGTATGTTATTGTTTTGAATTGTGAAAATTTGTTTGAATAGAAATTTGATGGATAGTTATTGTTTGAAAATATTACAATTGGTTTGAAATCACAACTATCATGTATATTGATTGAATTCCTCGCTAGCTTGTCTAGTGGGATGAATTGACTTTGAATTCCCTCTCTTGCTGAAGTGTTGAGGTGTGTGCCTATTGAGGACGAATAGAATGAGTACTCATATTATTGCTAGCTAGCTATGTTATTCCTCACTAGCCATTGGCATTTGGGACGAATTGGACTTTGGAACATGATTAAACTATGTGTATGATTTATTGATATTTATTGTGATATTGTGAATTGGAGTTTAAATTCTTTATGACATTCATTATCTTTGAATTTAACTATGGTTTTAAGTATTCACTATTTATACGACTTATGATTTATGATTTAAAGTTGCATTTTGTTAATGTTGTGCACCACTGAGACATTGGCTCAGCGATAGCTTTTCATTGCTGTTGCAGGTAGACAGACTGACAAGGCAGCAGACTAGGCTGCTAGTGCTATATTGAGAGTTTATCGGGTATATTCAGTATACCATATTTTATATTTTGTATTGTAATGTATGTTCACTGTATGTATATATTGTTCTTAATTTTGAGCAGTTGTAAATTAAAATTGTACATTAAAGTTATAAACTAAATTTGTAAATTATTTTGGCTTGTAAATATTGCGATATATTTCTTTTATCTCAGCTTTTGAAAACACTGGAAAATTATTGTGGATTTGAGTTGGCAAATATTGAGAAACTTATTGTGTTGATTGGATATTAGAGTTTGGGGATTGAACAAAATATTGGAAGTGCTTTTTACAGGTTTTTTGAAGAACTGTCTCTGCCCAAATTTTTGCAGAAATTGTTAATACTTCAAATGGCTTATTTGATTTCACTTCAGTTAAAAAATTTTTTTAACAACTGTAAATAGTGCTCACCACTGTAAAAAGGAAGTAAGAAAAGGTTTAAAATCCCTTGTAGTGTATTTAATGGGTTATCAGTAGACGAAGATGGTAATTCATTAGGTATACTACGGGATCATGTTATGCCTTACGGAGGGGTAGGGTGTGACACTTACATTATCTTTTCAATCTCTGTCATAAGATGGCGCATAGCCTATGCAACTTTAGATAGCTTAAGAATTTCTTTCATTTTTTGGACAGAAGCTGCATAGGCTATATAGCTCCTTATGCAACTTTCGGCAGCCTTTAAAATCTTTAATTTTTATGCTTCATTTTTTTGGCACTTTTGGACCTGGAATTTACTTCTCACTTGCACAATTACTTTTTGGTCCCTAAAAAAACTATTTTATCTACAAAATAAAAACAAAATTGCAAATTAATCCAAAATTGACAATTATGAAAAATTAGCTAAATAACTAATAAAATTAACTAAAAATAACTAATAAATGGATAAAATGACTTTAAAATCTAACCTAAATGACTACATGAAATGCATGCATTAGGAATTAGAGAGAGACATTTTCCTAATTTGAGTGGAAAAAATATTCCTCAATAGGATGGAGGAATATTTCTTATACAAAGTAGAACTCTTATTTTAGTATTATTTCTAAATTGAGTAGAACCCCTAATCAGATTAGGATTGAGGGAATTAACACTATAAATAGAAGAATGGTGAAAAGATCACTTGGCTTTACTCATGGAAAGTGGTTTTTCCCATAGAGAGGGGCTTTCACCCATTGCAGAGAGTGACTTTACCAATTGCTGAGGATTTAGCTTTGTCCATTGATGGAGGACTCCTGCCTATTGTAGTCTCATGGACGAAAAAAGGCTTCAGTCTAAGGTAGAGAATAGACATAGAATTCAAGAGAAAAGAATTCTTGTCTATTAGTGAGAAGGCTCTTACTTAGTTAAAGATACCCCTTGTGCTATAGTAGTTATAGTAGTAAATATATTGGGTTATGTCTAGAGGAGATTGAGAGGACTAACTAATATATTTACTATGAGCAGTTATGTAATGTGGGTTCTCTTGGGTGTAATTAGGTTGATGGGTATTATAGTGTTGAGCTTATAATTGATGATTTATTATTATTGACAGTGAAAGATTGTATTCTTATGGATGTAGTCCTATGTTAAGAGGGTGAACCACGTATTTTTATTTTATATATTTGCTTTATTTTATTATAGTTTACACGTTTTTACAGTGCACAATAATTGGTATCAGAGCATATGGATGATCTTGGTGAGTATGGTTGAAGGTAGAGTTGCTACGACATGTAGAAAGTCACATAACAATGGTGATGGTGGAGAGTTGAAATTGAAGTGGTGCTCTTAATGCAAAATCAAGAAAATTAAGGACGTGAAGATTTTTTAAAGAAAAAAAGCAAGTTACAGCCAAGATGAATATTGAAGAGATTGATAATTTGAAGGGTTCAAGCTCAAGCTTGAAAATTGATGATCCTAGGAATTCTAGGCATACAATGGTTGATGGATTTTGAGTCAAGATAGAGATTGTTAGAATTATGACTAAAAATCCTAGTAGGAATTAGAGAAAGACCTTTTCCTAATTTGAGTGGAAGAAATATTCCTCAAAATGATAGAGAAATAATTCCACTATAAAGTAGAACTCTTATTTTAGTATTATTCCTGAATTAAGTAGAACTTCTAATTAGATTAGGATTGAAAGAATTAGCACTATAAATAGGAGAATGGTTAAAAGGTTATTTGGCTTTGCCCATGGAGAGGGGCTTTCGCCCATTGCAGAAAGTGACTTTGCCAATTGCTAAGGATTTAGCTTTGTGCATTGATGAGGGGCTCCTGTCCATTGTAGTCCCATGGAGGGAAAGAGGCATTGGTCCAAGGTGGAGAAAGGACATAGAATTCAAGAGGAAATAATTATTGTCCATTGAAGACACCCTTGTGGTCTAGTAGTTATAATAGTAAATATATTGGGTTATGTCTAGAGGAGATTGAAAGGATTAACTAATATATTTACTATAAACAGTTATGTAATGTATGTTCTCTTCTCTTAGGTGTAATTAAGTTAATGGGTAGTATAATTTTGAGCTTATAATTGATAATTTATTATTATTATTGATAGTGGAAGATGGCATGCCTGTAGATGTAGCCCTATGTTCAGATGGTGAACCACGTAAATATAATTGTTTTATGTGTTTACTTTATTTCATTGTAATTTATACGATTCCACAGTGTACAACAAAACTTTATTTTGTATTAGTGTAATTTTAATTAATTTTGCTATTTGGATAAAATTTGCATATTTAGATGATCTTTGAATGATATTTTTATATTTGAATAATGCTACTTAATATGTATTTAAACAAGTCAAATGTGAAATATATTGTGTTATGTGACATTTAAAATGATTAGTTTATTTAAAAGGTTAAACATATTGTGTCGTGCATCATTCTTTTATTTAAATAGGTTAAACATATTGTGTCGTG
Source organism: Hevea brasiliensis (assembly GCF_030052815.1). NCBI lineage: Eukaryota > Viridiplantae > Streptophyta > Magnoliopsida > Malpighiales > Euphorbiaceae > Hevea > Hevea brasiliensis. The sequence continues at coordinate 31,555,437 of NC_079501.1, read as the reverse complement.
TATCATTCCTTTTTTGTCCTGTACTCTTGTGAGTTTTCTTTAGTAGTTCTATTGTGTAGGGGTTTGTCCTTGTGTAGAGATTGTTCAGTCAGGTGTCTTGGTTTTTTTTTTAATTTTCTTTTTTATTTAACTTAAAATTTTCCAACTGCTGTGGCGGCTACTAATCATCAGTACCTACGCGATGGAAAACCAACGCGCTAAGCATAACGCTTAGTGGTGCATAATTTATAATAACAATAATTAAACAATTGAATTAATATCTGCAAATCATAATTTCTAGGTCTTTTATATTTTTATTACTCTTTGGAAATAATTAACATTATTGAGATCGTTTATGATTACTTATTATATTTTAAGTCTTAATTAATTTTTATCAGTGCCCAAGAAACCTATAACAAATTATAAAAGCTGGATGCACAGGTGTATACTGGTTAGACAGTCATATGTTTGTCTAGTATACATCTGTCAGGCACGAGGCTAGCTGTCGAGCACGAGGCTAGCTGTAGGGCACGAAACCCGCTGTCAGGCTTGTAAAGCCAGAATAAAGTTAGGCACAATGGCCAATGGGTAGGCATATAGCTTGTAGAATAATCATATCAGGCATATATTGTCAGTTCATGATTTGCTTTGTAAGCAGTACTGCTATCTGTGGTCCCTAATTGGTATACCAATCAATCCAACTATATACATATAAGCCTAGGCATACTTTGGGCAAATTAGTACTATTAAGCACTTATAGTTTTATTATTTCATGCTATGTACTATTAAGGGTTCATAACATATTTTTATTTCACTTGATGTACTACTTATGCTTTATACCATTTCCATGTTATTATAATGGGAACATAGGTTCCAAGCATTATTCGTATAACTTATGTATTTATCACTCTCATTATTTTATGTCATGTACTATACATATTTATAGTATTGTTATTTCATATATGATCGAAACATAGTTTCCAAGTGTATTTCCCCATGACTTATGTGTTTAGCAAACCATTTAGGTAAATTTACATTTTATGTATCAACTAATTTTATGTCACCTTGTAATGGGAAAATAGGTCCCACAAACCTATTTCATGTAATTTAGTATTTAATGGCTTGTTAGGGTTAAATTTCTACCATAAGATAATTTATCTCATGGACCTTTCTTTGGTTTCAGTTTTTGTGTCTTACTTTTACCTATCCATATGATCAGTTTGTAGTCACTGTTTGGCTACACTTCCTTCATGGAAGTTGTTCCTCTATGTCTTATCTTTACTTTTTTGATCATATCAATTTGATTTTTAGAACTCATGTTATGGTCGGATAACCATAACTGACTCATTCCAAGATTCTGGTTCCTTAACTAGGCAGCTTTTGGACTTAAATTTTACCTAATTAATGGAACAGGTTGCAGTCACTTTTAGGCATGGTGATCTTCACAAAAATTGTTGCCCTATTTCTTATGATCATTGAGAAATTTGAATCAAAATTTTTCAAGTTTTTTGGAATTATTTATGGCCAATTAACTAACCTGGGTTCAAGTACCCTGTGCTAATAGGGGCTCAGTTCAGGATAGTGACTCACTTTTTGAGATTCTTAAATTCATAATTTGAGGACGGTTCCTAAAAAAAAGTTGTAGCCCTATTTCTCAGGTTTCTGGCAAGGCATGGCTCATCTCAATTGGATTTTTCTAGTAGGAGTTACGACTAAAAGACTATTCTGGGTTCAAGTGATGCTTGGTCTAATTGCAGGTTTTGATACAGTGACTTATTCTAACTGTTTGACCTAATTCTCTTGTTTTATGGGTTTTGGTCAAAACACCAATTTTGTAGGTCTATATCTTGTGGACATTTTTCCACTGGTTTCATTGCATTGGAGTTCTTGTAGACCAAGTTATGATCATTTTACCAAAACTGGTCGGGTAAGTTCATGTCCAGAAATTTCTAGGCAACACAGGTCTGGGCAGTTTTGTAACCCAACTTGGGCCAGCAATTTAGCTTGGTTCTTGGCTTTTCTGGGTTTTAGTGGTCTTCATGAAAATTGCAGCCCTATATCTAAGCTTTCCAATGGTATCAAATTCAGGTTATTTGGACCAGTATAGAGGGAGTTATGACCAAATGAACATGTACTGTTCATTTGGTCATTTTCTGGGTTTAGTGCAGGGTAATTCAGATTTGGGCTGTATTTAGGTCAAGTTTTGCACAGAATTTGGACATGGTTTCTCCATGGAAAATGGGCTATTTTGGGTCTAGTTTCACCTCCAATTAGTCTCATACCAATTGGAGCAACACACAATAAGTTATGGTTTATCAAACACACTGGACTCATTGAGTCCCAAACCTGCAGAAAGTGGCACTCCCAATATTCAATCTTCTCCAACTTCCTTACTTCAATTTGACATTCAAGGCACTTCTAAATATCATCAAAACATCTCAAAAATCCCAATTGCAAGGTATAATACAAAAGTACCCAAGTTAGGTCAAACCCTAACTCACAATTTCAACCTCATGAAACTTCAATGTAAATCAACTTCTAATGCTTATAAATGCATTAATCAACATCACTAAATCACTTTATATACACTAAATTTATTAAAGACTATCACTCACCATGGGTACCAAAAATTCACTCTCCTCATAGCTCACCAATTTCATTTAGTTTCTTACAAATTTCACTTCATTTTAACCTTAACTCAAGGATTAATAAAGGAAGAAAGGAAGATTAGGCACTAACCTCTTGTAACCCAACTTCAAACTTCAACATTTCTTCTTCTTATGGGTATCTAAAGCTTCCTTATGGAGTGGGGAGGTTTTTTAATGAAGGGGGCTAGGGATTTTGGTGGATAAATGAAGAGAAACTCAAGCTCAAAGCTTGAGCAAAATTGGTGGAGGGGAGAGAACAATGGGGACAGCTAGGAGAGAGAGAATAGGAAGATGAAGAAGACTTGTAGTTGGTAAATTGTGTCTTATATATATTCTATCATTATTGTACTTTAAATTTACATTTTATGTATCAACTAATTTTATGTCACCTTGTAGTGGGAAAGTAGGTCCCACATACCTATTTCATGTAATTTAGTATTTAATGGCTTGTTAGGGTTAAATTCCTACCATAAGATAATTTATCTCATGGAACTTTCTTTGATTTCAGTTTTTTGATTTCAGTTTTTGTGTCTTAATTTTACCTATCCATATGATCAGTTTATAGTCATTATTTGGCTATACTTCCTCCATGGAAGTTGTTCCTCTATGTCTTATCTTTACTTTCCTTTATGAATCATATCAATTTGATTTTTAGAACTCAAGTTATGGTCAGATAACCATAACTGACTCATTCCTAGATTCTGGTTCCTTAACTAGGCAGCTTTTGGACTTAAATTTTACCTAATTAATGGAACAGGTTGCTGTCACTTTTAGGCATGGTGATTTGCATAAAAATTGTTGCCCTATTTCTAGTGATCACTGAGAAATTTGAATCAAAAATTTTCAAGTTTTATCGAATTATTTATGGCCAATTAACTGACCTGGGTTTAAGTACCTTGTGCCAACAGGGGCTCAGTTCAGGATAGTGACTGCATGTCACTTTTTGAGATTCTTAAATTCATAATTTGAGGATGGTTCCTGAAAAAAAAAGGTTGTAACCCTATTTCTCAGGTTTCTAGAAAGGCATGGCTCATCTCAATTGGATTTTTCTAGTGGGAGTTATGACTAAAAGACTATTCTGGGTTCAAGTGATGTTTGGTCAGATTGCAGGTTTTGATACAGTGATTTATTCTAACTGTTTGACCTAGTTCTCTTATTTTATGGGTCTTGGTCAAAACACCAATTTTGTATGTGTATGTCTTGTGGACATTTTTCCATTGATTTCATTGCATTTGAGTTCTTGTAGATCAAGTTATGGTCATTTTAGCAAAACTAGTCGGGTAAGTTCATGTCCAGAAATTTCTGGGCAACATAGGTCTGGATAGTTTTGCAACCCAACTTGGGCCAGCAATTTGGCTTGGTTCTTGGCTTTTCTGGGTTCGATGGTCTTCACGAAAATTGTAGCCCTATATCTAAGCTTTCCAATGGTATCAAATTTAGGTCATTTGGACCAGCATACAGGGAGTTATGACCAAATGAACATGTACTGTTCATTTGGTCATTTTCTGGGTTTGGTGCAGGGCAATCCGGATTTGGGCAGTATTTAGGTCAAGTTTTGCACAAAATTTGGGCATCATTTCTCCATGGAAAATGGGCTCTTTTGGGTCTAGTTTCACCTCCAATTGGTCTCATACCAATTGGAGCAACACTCAATACGTTATGGTTCATCAAACACACTGGACTCATTGAGTCCCAAACCTACAGAAAGTGGCACTCCCAATATTCAATCTCCTCCAACTTCCTTACTTCAATTTGACATTCAAGGAACTTCTAAATATCATCAACACATCTCAAAAATCCCAATTGCAAGGTATAATACAAAAGTACCTAAGTTAGGTCAAACCCTAACTCACAATTTCAACCTTATGAAACTTTAATGTAAATCAACTTCTAATACTTATAAATGCATCAATCAACATCACTAAATCACTTTATATACACTAAAGTTATCAAAGACCATCATTCACCATGGGTACCAAAAATTCACTCTCCTCATAACTCACTAATTTCATTTAGTTTCTTACAAATTTCACTTCATTTTAACCTTAACTCAAGGATTAATAAAGGAAGAAAGGAAGATTAAGCACTAACCTCTTGTGACCCAACTTCAAACTTCAACTTTTCTTCTTCTTATGGGTATCTAAAGCTTCCTTATGGAGTGGGGAGGATTTTTAATGAAGGGGACTAGGGGTTTTGGTGGATAAATAAATAGAAACTCAAGCTCAAAGCTTGAGCAAAAATGGTAGAGGGGAGAGAACAATGGAGACGGCAAGGAGAGAGAGAAGAGGAAGATGAAGAAGACTTGTGGTTGGTAAATTTTTGTATCTTGTGTCTTATATATATTCTATAATTTATTGCACTTTAATTTTTTTTTTAAATGCCATAAGTCTATTTCCTTTCTTTTCTTTTTTTTCCTTTTCTTTTCTTTTCTTTTCTTTTCTTCTTCTTTCTCTTCTCATTTTCCAAATTCAAATTCATAAATTTAGTTTATGTTAATTATTTTATTGCCTAATTTTAATTTGACATTTAGGTCAAAATTCACCTCTAGGGGTGAAATGATTAAATTGCCATTCATGGTGCTCATCAGGTTATTTTTATTATTTTATACCAATTAATAAATTTTCTAAATTTTATTTTATTTCTCAAAATTTTTTCGACATTTTTTTAATATTTTTTTTCATTAATTTAAGCCTCCTCACTATAGTTTAGGTGTAGTTCCAAACATCCTGACTGTCCGAACAGACATTAGTCGTGAGAACAATAAAATGTATGGACTACCTACGGTGAGAGCGTTACAATTCTTTCCCTTTAAATAAAATTTTGTCCTTAAAATTTACACAGTGTAAATAATCGAGAGATCGCTATCTCTTTGTCTTTTCGCCTTTTTGTGTTATAATACTTTACTTTTTCTTTAGTCTGTCTTATTAATCCTAGTTCTACAATCTTGTCCTTATCTCAATTTACTATTGGAAATACGTAGCTCTACACAATAGTCCCAAGTTGGTACTATAATCTACAGCTTACAGCACAAACATCAAGAGCATTGCATAGTTACCACGGTATAATCCCAATAGACTAACTCTTTTTTTTTTTTTTTCTCAACCAGTTATGTACTCATCTTCTTTCATATCATATATAGCCTCCTTCTCAATTCCATCTATTATCTTTGATACGATCCTTTTCAGTTGATAATCTACCATAACCTTATGATTCAAAGGGTTGGTGACAAGCATGTCATCTTTTAACCCATCTATCGGTATCCTCTTTCAACAGAAGGTACAATGCATATATAGGGGTGAACATAATTAGGGTCTATCAATACATATTTAAAGGTGTTACAATTAAAAAATGTACCTGTCACACCCCGGCTTAGGGTCCGGCTCAAGCCAGCCTACATGGGTGGTACTTGACCTCGGGCTCTTCTATAGTCTCAGAAGCTCTTTGTGATGTACTAGCTATCTCTGGTCTCATCAGTCTTCTACCCCTTTGTACTTTTGGGGAAGACCTCTGAGTCTATGGTGGAGCTGTGGGAGCACTCCTTTGTGGGCAATCTCTAAAAAAATGCTCTATGGGCCCACATCTGAAACATCCACCTATTAGCAATCTACACTTTCCTCTGTGGTTCTTCCCACAATGTGTACAAACTGGCATCGGGGTTGATCTCTGTGGTATAGGACTCGCAGAATTGCCAACTGATAAACCCGTTTGACCTCCTCTCCTTAGGGCAAATCGAAACCTCTGCCTCTGTTCTCTACTCTGAATTTGGCCCTAAGACTTCCTGGGTCTCTTGCTCTATGTAGCAGCTGCACTGGACTGGCCAAGTCCAGACCCTCTCTTACGCTGCCTGTTGCTCCTGAACTGTTCATAATTTCTATCTCTCTCTACTGGGGCCCTATATACTGGCTGGGGAGTTGGTGGCATAGCTTCGATGACCTGACAGAGCAATTGAGTCATTTGTTCTAGGAAGGTCTGCTGTGTCCTTACTAAAGTACCCAACGATGGTTCTGCTCTACTGCTACTGCGCCCTTTACTAAACGCAGGTGCAATTGCGTAACTCACTACCTCTTCCTCTATCAGTTTCGAAGACCCATGCTCTGATGGATCAAATGCCATCGATCCTATAAAACAGACAAGGAACAGATCTGTATTAGTGTCACCTCGACTCTATTTAAAGGCCCATGCATGTGATGCAACTATTTCATTCTATCTATCTTGGTCTAGAACAGCCTCAACCTCTGCTCTGATACCGCTAAAATGTGATGCCTCTTACCCATCTACAGTGTAATCGAGTGAGGAGTGTCACATTCGATGCCGGAGCATCCTATCTTGTCTTATCATGTTAATTGTAAACTTTTAATATCATTTAAAAATAGGTATTTCATATTTGAAATGTTTTTTTTATAACAATTTATTTCTGTGCATACCCGAGCAGAGCCTCCTTTGTTTAATTGGCATATGGTGAGTTCCACTAGTTACCTGTTAACAACAATTTCATATCTCTACATGTCATATCATGTCATTTCTGCTCATACAATTTCAAGACCATTCATTCATCTAGAAATTTATATGCAAAAATTCATAACTTTATTTACAATCCAAAATATATAATTACAATTTTTATTTACATCACAAACTAGTAATTACCTCATGATTATACAGAATGAACTAGAATACTAGTCTATACATGGGCCCTACCAAAATATAAAAGACTGGTGAGGTGACTATGGACTATATGCAGATCTAGTCAGCTGCGGTCAGAACACTACTGTGGCGGCTACTAATCTTCAGTACCTACGCGATGGAAAACCAACGCGCTAAGCATAATGCTTAGTGGTTCGTAATTTATAATAAAAATAATTAAACAATTGAATTAATATCTGTAAATCATAATTTCTAGGTCTTTTACATTTTTATTGCTTTTTGGAAACAATTAATATTATCGGGATCTTTTATGATTACTTATTGTATTTTAAGTCTTAATTAATTTTTATCAGTGCCCAAGAAACCTATAACAAATTATAAAAGCTGAATGCACGGGTGTGTACTGGTTAAACAGTCATATGTTTGTCTAGTATATGTCTGTTAGGCACGAGGCCAGCCGTCGGGCACGAGACCCACTGTCAAGCTTGTAAAGCCATAAATAAAGTTAGGCACAATGGCCAATGGGTAGGCATATAGCCTGTAGAACAATCATATCAGACATATATTGTCAGTTCATGATTTGCTCTATAAGCAGTACTGCTATCTGTGGTCCCTAATTGGTATACTAATTGATCCAACTATATACATATAAGCCTCGGCATACTTTGGGCAAATTAGTACTATTAAGCATTTATAGTTTTATTATTTCATACTATGTACTATTAAGGGTTCATAACATATTTTTATTTCACTTCATGTACTACCTATGCTTTATACCATTTCCATGTTATTATAATGGGAACATAGGTCCTAAGCACTTATTCGTATAACTTATGTATTTATCACTCTCATTATTTTATGTCATGTACTGTACATATTTATAGTATCGTTATTTCATATATGATGGAAACATAGTTTCCAAGTATATTTTCCTATGACTTATGTGTTTAGCAAACCATTTAGGTAAATTTACATTTTATGTCACCTTGTAGTGGAAAAGTAGGTCCCACATATCTATTTCATGTAATTTAGTATTTAATGGCTTGTTAGGGTTAAATTCCTACCATAAGATAATTTATCTCATGGACCTTTCTTTGGTTTCAGTTTTTGTGTATTACTTTTACCAATCCATATGATCAGTTTGTAGTCACTGTTTGGCTACACTTCCTTCATGGAAGCTGTTCCTCTATGTATTATCTTTATGTTCCTTTTTGAATCATATGAATTTGATTTTTAGAACTCAAGTTATGGTCGGATAACCATAACTGACTCATTCCCAGATTCTAGTTCCTTAACTAGGCAACTTTTGGACTTAAATTTTACCTAATTAATGGAATAGGTTGCAATCACTTTTAGGAAAGGTGACCTTCATAAAAATTGTTGCCCTATTTCTTATGATCATTTAGAAATTTGTATCAAAAATTTTCAAGTTTTGTGGAATTATGTATGGCCAATTAACTAACCTGGGTTCAAGTACCCTGTGCCAACAAGGGCTCAATTCAGGATAGTGAATGCAGGTCACTTTTTGAGATTCTTAAATTGATAATTTGAGGATGGCTCCTGAAAAAAAGTTATAGCCCTGTTTCTCAGGTTTCTGGAAAGGTATGGCTCATCTCAATTGGAATTTTCTAGTGGGAGTTATGACTAAAAGACTATTCTGGGTTCAAGTGATGTTTGGTCAGATTGTAGGTTTTGATACAGTGAATTGTTCTAACTGTTGGACCTAGTTCTCTTATTTTATGGGCTTTGGTCAAAACACCAATTTTGTAGGTCTGTGTCTTGTGGACGTTTTTCCACTGGTTTCATTAAATTTGAGTTCTTGTAGACCAAGTTATGGTCATTTTACCAAAACTGGTCGGGTACGTTCATGTCCAAAAATTTTAGGACAACACAGGTCTGGACAGTTTTATAATCCAACTTGGGCCAGCAATTTGGCTCGGTTCTTGGCTTTTCTGGGTTTGGTGGTCTTCATGAAAATTGTAGCCCTATATCTAAGCTTTCCAATAGTATCAAATTCAGGTCATTTGGACCAGTATAGAGGGAGTTATGACCAAATGAACATGTACTGTTCATTTGGTCATTTTCTGGGTTTGGTGCTGGCTAATCCGAATTTGGGCAGTATTTAGGTCAAGTTTTGCACAGAATTTGGGCATCATTTCTCCATGGAAAATAGGCTCTTTTGGGTCTAGTTTCACCTTCAATTGGTCTCATACCAATTGGAGCAACACACAATAAGTTATGGTTCATCAAACACACTAGACTCATTGAGTCCCAAACCTGCAGAAAGCGGCACTCTCAATATTCAATCTCCTCCAACTTCCTTACTTCAATTTGACATTCAAGGCACTTCTAAATATCATCAACACATCTCAAAAATCCCAATTGCAAGGTATAACACAAAAGTACCCAAGTTAGGTTAAACCCTAACTCACAATTTCAACCTCATGAAACTTCAATGTAAATCAACTTCTAATACTTATAAATGCATCAATCAACATCACTAAATCACTTTATATACACTAAAGTTATCAAAGACCATCACTCACTATGGGTACCAAAAATTCACTCTCCTCATAACTTACCAATTTCATTTAGTTTCTGACAAATTTCACTTCATTTTAACCTTAACTCAAGGATTAATAAAGGAAGAAAGGAATATTAGGCACTAACCTCTTGTGACCTAACTTCAAACTTCAACTTTTCTTCTTCTTATGGGTATCTAAAGCTTCCTTATGGAGTGGGGAGGATTTTTAAGGAAGGGGCTGGATAAATGAAGAGAAACTCAAGCTCAAAGCTTGAGCAAAAATGGTGGAGGGAAGAGAACAATGGAGACGGCAAGGAGAGAGAGAAGAGGAATATGAAGAAGACTTGAGGTTGGTAAATTTTTGTCTCTTGTGTCTTATATATATTCTATAATTATTGTACTTCAATTTTTTTTTTAAATGCAATATGTCTATTTTCTTTCTTTTCTTTTCTTTCCTTTTCTTTTCTTTTCTTTTCTTATTCTTTCTCTTCTCATTTTCCAAATTCAAATTCATAAATTTAATTTATGTTAATTATTTTATTTCCTAATTTTAATTTGATATTTAGGTCAAAATTCACCTCTATGGTTGAAATGACTAAAATGCCATTCATGGTGCTCATCAGGTTATTTTTATTATTTTATATCAATTAATAAATTTTCTAAATTTTATTTTATTTCTCAAAATTTTCCTACATTTTTTCAATATTTCTTTTTCATTAATTTATGCCTCCTCACTATAGTTTAGGTGTAGTTCTAGACATCCTGACTGTCCGAACAGACATTAGTTGTGAGAACAGTAAAATGTATTGACTACCTACGATGAGGGCGTTACAATTCTTCCCCTCTAAATAAAATTTCGTCCTCTGAATAAAATTTCGTCCTCGAAATTTACACAGTGTAAATAATCGAGGGACTGTTATCTCCTTGTCTTTTCGCCTTTTTGTGTTATAATACTTTACTTTTTCTTTAGTCTATCTTATTAATCCTAGTTCTACAATCTTATCCTTATCTCAATTTACTATTGGAAATACGTAACTCTACACAATAGTCTTAAGTCGGCACCGTAATCTGCAGCTTACAGTACAAACATCAAGAGCATTGCATAGTTACCATGGTATAATCCCAATAGACTAACTCTTTTTTTTTTCTCAACCAGTTATGTACTCATCTTCTTTCATCTCATATACAGCTTCCTTCTCAATTCCATCTATTGTCTTTGATACGATCCTTTTCTGTTGATAATCTACCATAACCTTATGGTTCAAAGGGTTGGTGACAAGCATGTCATCTTCTAACCCATCTATCGGTATCCTCTTTCAACAGGAGGTACAATGCATATATAGGGGTGAACATAATTAGGGTCAATCAATACATATTTGAAGGTGTTATAATTAAAAAATGTACCTCTGACAACGTCTACCAGGTCTGGCTCCTCTCGAGCCATAGCATACTCGGGGGGTACTACTTCAGCCTCGGGTTGTTCTATAGTCTCAGAAGCTCTTTGTGATGTACTAGCTATCTCTAGTCTCATCGGTCTTCTAGGCAAACCTCTGAGTCTGTGGTGGAGTTGTGGGAGTGCTCCTCCATGGACAATCTCTCAAAAAATGCTCTATGGAACCACATCTGAAACATCCACCCGTTAGCAATCTACACTTTCCTCTGTGGTTCTTCCCACAATGTGTACAAACTGGCATCGGGGTTGATCTCCGTGGTATAGGAGTCGCAAAATTGCCAACTGATACACCCGTTTGACCTCCTCTCCTTGGGGCAAATCGGAACCTCTGCCTCTGTTCTTTGCTCTAAATATGACCTCCTGGGTCTCTTGCTCTATGTAGCAACTGCGCTAGACTGGCTAAGTACGGACCCTCTCTTGTGCTGCCTGTCACTCCTGAACTATTCATGATTTCTAAATCTCTCTATTGGGGCCCTATATACTGGCTGGGGAGTTGGTAGCATAGCTTCGATGACCTGACGGAGCAATTGAGTCATCTGCTCTAGGAAGGTCTGCTTTGTCCTTACTAAAGTACGCAATGGTGGTTCTGCTCTACTGCTACTGTGCCCCTGATTAGACGCAGGTGCAAGTGGGTGACTCTTTACCTCTTCCTCTATCGGTTTCGGAGACCCATGCTCTGATGGATCGGATGCCATCGATCCTATGAAACAGACAAGGAACAGATCTGTATTAGTGTCACCTCGACTCTATTTAAAGGCCCATACATGTGAAGCAACTATTTCATTCTATCTATCTAGGTCTAGGACCGCCTAAACCTCTGCTCTGATACCACTAAAATGTGACGCCCCTCACTCTTCTACAATGTAGCCGAGCGAGGAGTGTCACATTCGATGCCGAAGCACCCTATATTGTCTTATCATGTTCATTGTAAACTTTTAATATCATTTAAAAATAGGTATTTCATATTTGAAATATTTTTTTTTAATTAACAATTTATTTCTGTGGATATCTAGGCAGAGCCTCCTCTGTTTAATTGGCATCTGGCGAGTTCCACTAGTTACCTATTAATAATAATTTCATATCTCTATATGTCATATCATGTCATTTCTGCTCATACAATTTCAAGATCATTCATTCATCTAGAAATTTATATGCAGAAATTCATAACTTTATTTACAATCCAAAATATATAATTAAAATTTTTATTTACATCACAAACTAGTAATTGCCTCATGATTATACACAATGAACCAGAATATTAGTCTATACATGGGCCCTACCAAAATACAAAAGCCTGGTGAGGTGACTCTGGACTGTATGTAGATCTAGTCAGCTGCGGTCATAACACTATTGTGGCAGCTACTAATCCTCAGTACCTACACGATGGAAAACCAACGCGCTAAGCATAACGCTTAGTGGTGCATAATTTATAATAACAATAATTAAACAATTGAATTAATATCTGCAAATCATAATTTCTGGGTTTTTTACATTTTTATTACTCTTTGAAAACAATTAGCATTATCGGGATCTTTTATGATTACTTATTGTATTTTAAGTCTTAATTAATTTTTATCAGTGCCCAAGAAACCTATAACAAATTATAAAAGCTGGATGCAAGGGTGTATACTGGTTAAACAGCCATATGTCTGTCCAGTATACGTTTGTTAGGCACGAGGCCAGCTGTAGGTTACGAGACCCGCTGTTAGCCTTGTAAAGCCAGAAATAAAGTTAGGCACAATGGCCAATGGGTAGGCATATAGCCTATAGAACAATCATATCAGACATATATTGTCAGTTCATGATATGCACTGTAAGCAGTACTGCTATCTGTGGTCCCTAATTGGTATACCAATCGATCCAACTATATACATATAAGCCTAGGCATACTTTGGGCAAATTAGTACTATTAAGCACTTATAGTTTTATTATTTCATGCTATGAACTATTAAGGGTTCATAAAATATTTTTATTTCACTTCATGTACTACCTATGCTTTATACTATTTCCATGTTATTATAATGGGAACATAGGTCCCAAGCACTTATTCGTATAACTTATGTATTTATCACTCTCATTATTTTATGTCATGTACTATACATATTTATAGTATTGTTATTTCATATAAGATGGAAACATAGTTTCTAAGTGTATTTTCCTATGACTTATGTGTTTGGTAAACCATTTAGGTAAATTTACATTTTATGTATCAACTAATTTTATGTCACCTTGTAGTGGGAAAGTAGGTCCCACATACCTATTTCATGTAATTTAGTATTTAATGGCTTGTTAGGGTTAAATTACTACCATAAGATAATTTATCTCATAGACCTTTCTTTGGTTTCAGTTTTTATGTCTTACTTTTACCTATCCATATGATCAGTTTGTAGTCACTGTTTGGCTACACTTCCTTCATGGAAGTTGTTCCTCTATATCTTATCTTTACTTTCTTTCTTGAATCATATCAATTTGATTTTTAGAACTCAAGTTATGATCAGATAATCATAACTGACTCATTCCCAGATTCTGGTTCCTTAACTAGGCAGCTTTTGGACTTAAATTTTACCTAATTAATGGAACAGGTTGCAGTCACTTTTAGGCATGGTGATCTTCATAAAAATTGTTGCCCTATTTCTTATGATCATTGACAAATTTGTATCAAAATTTTTCAAGTTTTGTGAAATTATTTATGGCCAATTAACTGACCTGGGTTCAAGTACCCTGTGCCAACAGGGGCTCAGTTTAGGATAGTGATTGTAGGTCACTTTTTGAGATTCCTAAATTCATAATTTGAGAACAGTTCCTGAAAAAAAGTTATAGCCCTATTTCTCAGGTTTCTGGAAAGGTATGGTTCATCTCAATTGGATTTTTCTAGTGGGAGTTATGACTAAAAGACTATTTTGGGTTCAAGTGATGTTTGGTCAGATTGTAGGTTTTCATACAGTGACTTATTCCAGCTGTTTGACCTAGTTCTCTTGTTTTATGGGTTTTGGTCAAAACACCAATTTTGTAGGTCTGTATCTTGTGGACATTTTTCCACTAGTTTCATTACATTTGAGTTCTTGTAGACCAAGTTATGGTTATTTCACCAAAATTGGTCGGGTAAGTTCATGTCCAGAAATTTCTGGGCAACACAGGTCTAAACAGTTTTGTAACCCAAATTGGGCCAGCAATTTGGCTTGGTTCTTGGCATTTCTGAGTTCGGTGGTCTTCATGAAAATTGTAGCCCTATATCTAAGCTTTCCAATGGTATCAAATTCAGGTCATTTGAACTAGTATAGAGGGAGTTATGACCAAATGAACATGGTCATTTTCTGGGTTTGGTGCAGGGTAATACGGATTTAGGCAGTATTTAGGTTAAGTTTTGGACAGAATTTGGGCATGGTTTCTTCATGGAAAATGGGCTATTTTGGGTCTAGTTTCACCTCCAATTGGTCTCATACCAATTGGAGCAACACACAATAATTTATGGTTCATCAAACACACTGGACTCATTGAGTCCCAAACCTACAGAAAGTGGCACTCTCAATATTCAATCTCCTCCAACTTCCTTACTTCAATTTGACATTCAAAGCACTTCTAAATATCATCAACACATCTCAACAATCCCAATTGCAAGGTATAATACAAAAGTACCCAAGTTAGGTCAAACCCTAACTCACAATTTTAACCTCATGAAACTTTAATGTAAATCAACTTCTAATACTTATAAATGCATCAATCAACATCACTAAATCACTTTATATACACTAAAGTCATCAAAGACCATCACTCACCATGGGTACCAAAAATTTACTCTCCCCATAACTCGCCAATTTCATTTAGTTTCTTACAAATTTCACTTCATTTTAACCTTAGCTAAAGGATTAATAAAGGAAGAAAGGAAGATTAGGCACTAACCTCTTGTGACCCAACTTCAAACTTCAACTTTTCTTCTTCTTATGGGTATCTAAAGCTTCCTTATGGAGTGGAGAGGATTTTTAATGAAGGGGGCTAGGGATTTTGATGGATAAATGAAGAGAAACTCAAGCTCAAAGCTTGAGCAAAAATGGTGGAGGGGAGAGAATAATGGAGACGGCAAGGAGAGAGAGAAGAGGAAGATGAAGAAGACTTGTGGTTGGTAAATTTTTGTCTCTTGTGTCTTATATATATTCTATAATTATTGCACTTTAATTTTTTTTTTAAATGCCATAAGTCTATTTCCTTTCTTTTCTTTTCTTTCCTTTTCTTTTCTTTTCTTTTCTTCTTCTTACTCTTCTCATTTTCCAAATTCAAATTCATAAATTTAATTTATGTTAATTATTTTATTTCCTAATTTTAATTTGACATTTAGGTCAAAATTCACCTCTAGGGGTGAAATGACCAAAATGCCATTCATAGTACTCATCAGGTTATTTTTATTATTTTATACCAATTAATAAATTTTCTAAATTTTATTTTATTTCTCAAAATTTTTCCTATATTTTTTTAATATTTTTTCATTAATTTATGCCTCATCACTATAGTTTAGGTGTAGTTCCATACATCTTAACTGTCCGAACAACCATTAAGAGTCAGAACAATAAAATGTACGGACTACCTACGGTGAGGGCGTTACATTTTCTAATGCATTATTATCAATTTTTTTAATTGCAAATTGCTTGGAAAAGAGGGAATTGCCCAACCGAATTTCATTAGATGGATTTAATTGCCTAACTAGAATTGTCACCCAATAATTAACCAGGAGATAGAAAATAATAATAATAATAATAATAATAATAATAATAATAATAATAATAATAATAATAATAATAATAATAATAATAATAATAATAATAATCAAATCCATTTTTCGATTTGCTATCTATTATTCTATGGTCTCATTCTTTGATTGATTATACACAAAAAAAAAATTATATAAAGTAGAAAAGAGGAAAAAAAAAACAGATTTTATAAAAATAAGACAAAAATTAAACCAATAAAAATAAAAATTTTAGAGTTAAAGTGAATTTAGGAGTGAGTACTTACATATAGAGCTAGCCAAATGATCCAAGAAATTGAAGAGTTGAAAGAAGGAAGGGATGAGGTGAGGTAAATGAGTGAAATTACGAGAAAAAAAAATTGAATTCTCTGTGTCGGCAGTGTTGTGAAAGTGGGAATGAGAGAGAGATGCAGCTGGTTTAAAAAGATTTTAGGTTTAGAAAGTAAAATTACCATTATACCCTCAAAATTTTTCAAAATTTCAAGGCCCCCCTTGGCTCTACATTTACTCCATCAGTGTGTATGTGTGTGTGTGTATATATATATATAACTGCATATCAATCTTTATTTCATGGGTATTAGCATCAAAGCCTTGTGTATTGGGTTTGGGCATTGTTTCACCTTTACTACTTTATTTTCATTCCTTCCTCAATTATATCCAAATAGTGATTATTCAAAAACTTGAATTTTAGAAAAAATTAAGCATAAAAATTTTCTATTTGAGAGGATGTATCATCCATCTATATTTATAATAATATTATAAATATTATAAACTACAAAAATATTATAATAAAAAACAAAAAAAAAAACTATCACTATTGTAAATTTACTACATTGACATTAAAATTTTTGACTTAAAAAATTATTTATTTGTCTTTATATATTTTTAGAGACAAATAATTATTTATATCATTTACTGTTATCCCTAAATATATTTAGAGACAATTACATGGATAAATATATATTTGACACTGATTTAATATTCATAGATAAATATATTTGTCTATAATAATAACTTATAGAAACAAAAAAAAAAAATTTGTTCCTTTTTCATTTTAACAAATTATATTATTTTTCCCTAAATCTATTTTTAAACACATTAAATTAATCATCTATGCTAAAATTTATAAATTTACTTTAGAATTAAATAAATTTATCGCTAATAATATTTTCTAAAAATAAATTCATTAATTATTAATATAAACCATTTATTTGTCTTTAATAATATAATATTTATTTACCACTACAATTTAAATGAAATTAAAATAAATAACTATAATTAAAAAAAAAAACTATAGCTAGTGTGCCCCATATTTGGACCCACTTTTTACTTGAAATGTCAAGGGAGGAGAATTGTATTTTATAAAAAAATCATAATTTTTCAAATCCTTGAAAAAATGATGAGGGACATCTATTTCTTTTTTTTTCACAAATTATTACTTTCTTAATTTATAACTCAAAATTTAAATTTGCAATTAATCATATGGATATTTTACTATAATAAAGAATTAATAATATATATTACCATATAACCAAATTTTATTGTATTTATTATAGTACTTATATATTTTTAAGTACAAATTTAATTAAAAATAATACTTAAAAAATAAATACATTAATATATGTATAATTAATAAATTCAAATCATTAACATATTTGTAGTTTAAGGGTAAAGGTGTTTTTATCTAATTTTTTTTATTTTTTTTCTTATAAAATTAATAACATTTGTTACCTCAATAATTAATAATAATAAGTTGATTAAAAGCTTTAATTATATAGATTAAAACAAAAATATAATTTCTTTATTTTAATATATATAAGCATAATACAATATAAGTATATATGTATATGTATTTATATGTTTAATTTTTTAAAAAATCACTTTTTTATTTAACTATATATAATTTATACATGCTTAACACGCCTTATATAATCTATTCATATGTATAATTAGTTATTATAATTCTTTTAATGTGGAAAAGGTAATTTTTTAGTGATAAATTAAAAAAAAAACCTTAAAACTTTTTATATAAATACAGTTAATCTTAATAAATTTGAAACAAATAATATAACATCTAGAAACTAATAAACTTTGCCTAAAAAAATTAATTATTAGAAGCAAATAATATTATATTTAGATACGAATAAGTTTTACTTCAAAAAATTTATTATAAGAGCCAACTAATTATATATTTAGAGACTAACAAATTTGATTTAAGATGAAAATTTTGATAAATTTGATAGTAAAAATTTTTAATTTTTTAAAAGATAAAAAAATCTAATTTTTTTAATCTCAAATCAAACCAACTAGACAAGAAAGAGTAAGTTGTAGCCTCAGACTATTACACAGTCCATTTTTACTATAAGCACTCTTTGATAGCTATAGAGTTGACAATAGAGTCACACAAAATAAGTCACCATTCAAACACTTTAGTAGTAAAAATTTAAAATGAATTAAATTAAAATAATAAAATGTAATTTTAAAATTATTATTTTAATTTCAACATATATAAAATAATTTGATAATATCTCTAATCATAAATATTAAATAAACTATAATAAGAAAAAAAAACAACAATGGAATGTAAGGGTAAAATTAATTATAAAAGGCAATAATAATGACAATAATAAAATAAATAGCTTTCCATTATTAATTATTCATGACCAATTGCCTTGGACCACAAGAAGAATGACATCGCAATAGCATGACACGTCATTAAACGACCAATCAGAATTTAACAACAATTCCAATGGAAAGGCAAGAGGAAAAAATGGAAAAAGTCCTCAAAAATAGTATAAGATATGGAATTGGTTGTAGGCTTTCCATGCCCCAATTTTGCCTTCAAAAGATTTTATGAAACAATGCTTCATACCCACCAAGCCTCGAGAGAATCCTCTTTGGATCGTGACAATGTGGATTTTAGAGAGAATAAGGGATTGGGTATCGATTTGAACGTGGAATTTGGTTTACAAACCATTGCTTCACGCCCACCTCGCGAAACTGCTGGAGACTCGTCTTTGAATCGTGAAGCTATAGAGTTTAGAGAGAATAAGGGACTGGGTATCGATTTGAACGTGGAATTTTTTCCTGAAGCTGAAGCATCGGAGGTTTTAAGTGCTACTAGCGCTGTGGATAAAGTTTTGAGTAACGGTTTAGAATTGGAAGTTGGCGGGGTTTTGGCAGTTGAGAAGAGCTCATTAGCAGGAGACTGTGATGCCAAGCAGGTTGGGGACTTGCTCAAAAAGAAAAAAGAGGTTGGGGATCATTCCGGTACTGATTATCTCACAACTGAAGCAATTGGGAAAGAATCTCGAAGCTCAAAAGTTTCAGAAGCCACATATCTGGAAGCCAAATACGTCAACGAACAAAAAAAGGAAAAAGGAAAAGGAAAAGAGAAACAAGAAAGTCTTGACACTGATGATGGAGGGGTCAAAACAGAGCTGCCATTTCAAGAGGGAGAAGAAAAACACAAATTTAGTGGTTTAATTCTTCTCAGTGAAGCAGCAGAAATGCAAGAGTTGAAAGCTCCAACAAATGCAAAAGAATCAGAAGCAGCAGTCGCAACTAAAGGTAAAAGAAGCATAGAGTCTTCGTCCTTGAAAAGAAGCAGCGAGTCTTCTGGTGAGGATTGTTTGCATGGAGATTTAGAAGACACCTCGCCGGTGGTGAGATCGAAGAGAGGGAGGAACCAGGTGCTACCATTGAGATACAGAGACTCTGTTGTTCTTACTCCGTGGAAGCGGGTGGTGCGATCACAGGGAACCGCAGCCGCACCCAGGGTTCCCAATAAATGAGGTAATAAATAAATAATAATAATCCTCAAATAAAAAATAAATAATAATAAACAATAAAAAAAGTTAAAAAAGATTTAAACTTTTATTGTTATTATTTATCTTCACATGTTTATTTTCGTACAGATAGTGATGGGTTTCTTATTTTTAGCCGCAATATATATTTAAGGTTTGTGAAGGAAAGTTATGATTATTAAATAATGTTATTGAGAGAAATGGTGCGTAGAAGCAGAAGAAATGTTGAGACTTATAATGAATCATCTATTGTAACACACATTGCTTTTACTTTGTTCATTCCATGACTCTCAAAATGTGTACCCTTAGTTCTTTCTTTTAATATTTTTTTTAGTTGTCAACTTGTTAAATTAATGAAATTTTGTTGCTTATTTTGAATTTTAATTAAAACTAAATAAATAACGATTTTTATGATCAAAATATGTTAAATTTTGTTGAGTTTATAAAAAGATAAATAAAGAAGAAAATGGAATAATAAAATTAAAAGACTAATGGTAGCTAGAATGGCACTGTAGTGGAAGAGTAAAATTTAATGGCTTGATTTGGGTAAAAATCCAAAGATGGTATTTAAGAGCTGGGTTAGATATGGGGTTTGGTAGAATTAAAAAAAAAATGATAATGTTCAGAGTTGATAGCTTTTGATATGATCTACATACGCGTTTTGACACGTAAGTATACAAATTTGAATTTACTACAAATAAGTTTGGGATATACCATAACTCGACACGCAATATTTAGAGCTGGCAATTTTTAACCTTATCCACTTATAGGGCATGACTCATACACGTAAGCAAACAGATTTAAATTTAATATAAATAGGTTTAGGGATACATCATGACTAACATAATGTTTAGAACCAACAATTTTCATTCTTATTCATTAACATGGCAAGACTTGACACATAAGTAAACATATTTAAATTTAGTATAAATAGGTTTGGGATACGTCAAAAATACGAATTTAATTGGTTTACCCGCTTAACGCGATAAGACACCAAATGACTTATTTATTCAATTGAGTTAATAGGGTAACGTGCTTATTTTGATGATTTAAATATATTATGACCATCTTATTTACATATCAAAAATTACATTATTTCATTTGTGGAGCACTAAAACAATGTGTGAAGCTAAATCTAACCCTAAGAATTCCATTTGACATTATATGTACAATTGAATGGTTATTTATAAAAATGTAAATAAAGAAGGTTATGGGATAATAGAATTGAAAGAATACTGGTTGCAAGAATAGTGTTATAAAAGAAGAGTAAAAGTTAAGTTTTTCTGAATTTAATTATTTAATAAAAAAATTTTTTCTTATTTAAACAAGAAGAGTAAAAGTTAATGGTTTGATTTGGGGCAAAAAAAATCAAAATCAAAAGATGGTATTCAAAGACCAGCTTAGATATGGGGTTTGGTAGATTTATAAAAATAATGGTAAAATTTATGGTTGGCAATTTTAGCATTATGATCCGTTCACATGATACCGCTCGACACGTAATTACAACTCAACGTGTAATTAAATGGAGTCAGTTTAGTGTAAATAAGTTTAAGACAAGAAAAAAATACAAATTTAATCAAATTGACTCACTTAATTCGATAAGAAATAAAATGATCTATTTATTTAATTAGGTTAACTAATTAATTTATTTATTTTGACCCAGTTAAAGCTGTAATGATGCATGCCATTTACTTGTCAAAACTATTTTGTTTCTTTTATAGTGTACTAATATACATTGTGAAGGCAAATCTAAGCCTAAAAATCCCATTTCACATGCCCATTTCAGAATCCTTCCATTGTCCCACTTTCTGAACTCTCGACATCTCATTTTTTGGACATTCAATCTCTTCCAATGCCCTCAATCTAGGGTTGTGCACGATTCTCGGAGGTCTTGAACTAAATTAAAGAATTGTATAAAACTGACAGGAACTGTATTGAACTAAATTTTTTTGATATTTTGGTGTAGTTCTTGTCCTTCACTAAGAATCGAATTGAAACTATACCGAAATCAAACTGAAACGGTATTAAATCAAAAATTGAATTTATACATGTGTTTATTTTTATGTTTTTTAGATGTATTATCTACTTTTAATATAATTATATATATTATACATGTATATTTAATTATAAACTAAATACAAAATAATATTATATTTTATTTTTCTATATTTTCCTAACAATTTTAGCTATAAAGACATTAAATTATCTTATAACTCTTAATTATAAATGTACTACTATACTCTATATATGTTAATTCATAATTATATCGGCATCTAATGGCTGCAGATTCCACCAAAAATTAACTGAAATTACCAGTAATGAAATATTTTCTAAATGAATGCAATAAGTGGTAATCCAGGTCGAACCCCAGAGACTGAGTTACTAAATTTCGTGCACGCGTGTAACAGAAAAAGAACAAGGGGGGGGATTGTAACACTAAATCAGAAGAAATCAAGTTCAGAAATTAAAAAACTAAATTTAGATATCAAACTCTCAATTTAAACAAACTTCAGTCCAAGGTAATTAGCATTCCAATGTATGACTCGATCATAGACAAAAGAAATACAATTATTTCTTATTAAATACTTAACGTAGATTTACTAAACAGCGAGGTAAAACCCTTAACTTCCCTATACTCATCAATTTGAGCCCAACACTCTTATTGACTCTAATTATTAACTGAATTGGTATTAAGCAATCCTTATTAATTTAATAACTACTTTAAGAATAGGAAGTAGTTAAGCTAAACAACGATTTATAAAACATAAATCATTTAATTCACCCTATTGTTTCCTTAGGTTATTATCAAAAACTTGGATCATAATCAATAAAACCGAATTGCTACTCACATTCAATCTTACACAACAATTATGGATTATGAAGATGAACTACCAATTAATCACATCAAATAATTAACTAATAGGCCTTTTTAGTAAATCATTCAATAGATAAAAAAAATAAAATTAGGAAACAATAGATATTCAAAAAGGCATAATTTAAATTAAGAATTTGGTCTCACAAATCATGTATAAGAACTAAAATCCCTTGAACTGAATTTAGAAACTTAGCCGCTCATTTCCATGGCTTACAAAAGAAAAATAAAATGGAGAAATCTAAAACTATTGACGTGAATGGAGAATGAAGGTGTAATGAAGGTGTCGAAGGTCTGAATGAATGTGTTCGTTGCTGCCAAAGATGAGCTTTATAATCAAAAACCTAATCCACAGATAAGAGCCAAAATTGAAAAATTTTTGAATTTCAAAAAGACAGATTCTCTGCTCTGCAATCACAGTCAATTTTCAGCCACTTCCCTTGAGATTTTGTCTCTGACTTCTTCAGGAAAGTTGTAGCCCTACTTCTTAGCTTTCCAACGAGTACTCATTTGCTCAAATCGGAGGTTTACAGCCCAAGTTATGGGCTAAAAACTGAAACTAGTTCTGATAGAGTATCTAGCCCAAAATGACGACTTTGCTGTTATTTTTGACAATTGAAATTGCCTTATCTCGCTTCCAGCCTTCACAACAATTGTAGAGGCGACCTCTGAGGTTCAAATGGGCCTAAGTTTGCTTCAATTGGACATCCAGAGCTTCAGATATGAATTAAACACCAAACATGGTCTCATAGGTCTATACTAAAAATTTGTTCTGGCTTCAAGGCTAATTTTGATTGTCTTCGAGGCTGAACTGGGCTTTGGTCCCTATTAGATGTTTGTAGTGCTCTATCTTAGCTTTTCAACTGATCAAACGACACTCAATTTGAAAACCTAAAACTTAAGTTTTACCTGAAAAACCAAACGAAGGTCAAGGTAAAAAGATGTTGGAAATTCCCCAATTTAATGCCATTATTCCAAAAACTCATTAAGATCATGCCTAATTGATACGAAATGTCTAACCAACTTAATTAAACATAAAAAAAAAACTAGAAATACTAAACATGATGGGGGTAAAATTAATAAATTATGCACTTATCAAATTTCCCCACACTTATTCCATGTTTGTCCTCAAGTATAACTTAAACTCTCAATTAACTCCACTTAGAAGCTCACTTAACTTTACCCTATCACAACATTCTCTAACAAAAGATTAAAAGTTTGAAAAAAGAGGCAAGTAAGGTAATAACTATCACAACAAATTCCATCAACACCATACCAATATATTAACAATTCTCCAACACAAAACAAAAGGTTTGAAATCAATTAAGTTCACACAATTAAAGTTCCATAAAATTTTAAATAATACACACCAAAACACAAGGCTAATTTATCAAGGCACAACAATTATAGCTCTTTGCAAATCTTAAAGAAGATAGAAATGGCTTTTTTTTTTTAATTTGAAATTGGTACTTCTCTCTCGTCACAGTTACTTTTTTTTTTTAACTGTCACCTTCAGAAAAGTACCTTGCTCATATCCTAGCTAGCTTTTGGCCTGAGAATCAACATGGGGTTCATGATGACCCCTGGTTACTTTGGTTAACTAAAATAATGGAGCAATTTTCAAGTTCAACCTTTTACTTCCCCCAATTTATGCATCTACATATTATAAAGTACCCTGATAGATTAAATAAATTTCTGAAATATGCACGACACTAGTTTAAAGCACACATAACTAATCATTTCACTATTAAATCAAGCCTAAATAATTTATGCAGGAAAAAATTTGCTCTATGGTATGGAGAAGAGGGAAAATCCATCATTAAAGTTACTATTACCTTGCCTAAAATCTAAAAAATTCAACCTAAAATAGAAAAGTCATTTCAAGGACAAAGCACTTCTCTCTGATAGTTAATATAAAATCATGAATCAAGCTTATGAAAATGAATTTTTTATTTTTTTATATATGTTAATTAAAAAAAACAAAATTGTAGTAACAAATTTCAAACTCCTCCCCCACACTTACTCCTCACATTGTCCCCAATGTAAAACAAATGGAAACAACATAAAATAAAGTCAAAGGAAAAGAGGAGAACAAATGTGATCATAGCTACCAGCCACCCATGGGTTGCCTCCCAAGAAGCGCTTTTATTTATTGTCGTTAGCTCGACATGGCAAAGCTCCTTAATCCAAATAAATTGGGTTACTCAATTTGAGCTCCTCCACTGAATGCTCCTAAAACCCCTCATAAAATGGCTTAAGTCTATAACCGTTGACCTTGAACACTTTGTTAGTTCCTAAACTTTGAATTTGAACTGCACCATAAGGAAACACATTAGTAACAACAAAGGGTCCAATCCAATGAGAATGCAACTTACCAGGAATCAACTTTAATTTGGAATTATACAATAAAACTTTTTGCCTAGCCAAAAACTACTTCCCTAGAATTAGTTTGTCATGAAATGCCTTGGTTTTTTCTTTATAGATCCTAGAATTCTCATAAGCCTCAAGTCGAATTTCCTCTAATTCATGCAATTGTAATTTTCTTTCCACACCAGCAGTGTCCAAATCCAAATTAAAATGTCTAATAGCCTAATAAACCTTACGTTCTAACTCCACAGGAAGGTGACATAACTTATGAAATACCAATCTATAGGGGGACATACCTATATGCCCACAAAGAATCATTTAATCTAAGGCTCCAATCCTTCCTATTCGGCTTCACTGTCTTCTCTAGAATGGACTTTACCTCTCTGTTAGGCACCTCAACCTGCCCACTTGTTTGAGGATGATAAGCTATAGATACTTTATGGAAAACACCATATCTCCTCAACAATGCCTCAACAGTTCTATTACAAAAATGTGTGCCCGATCACTGATCAAGGCTCTAGGAACTCCAAACCTGCTAAAAATGTTTGACTTGATAAAACATACAACAACTTTAAAATCATCAATTCTGGTGGCTCTGGCTTCCACCCATTTCGAAACATAATCAACAGAAAGTAATATATAACAAAGCCAAAAGAAGAAGGAAATAGACCCATAAAATCAATAACCAACATATAAAAAATCTCACAAACAAGTATTGGATTCTGAATCATCTCAATCCTACGATATATACTTCCTGTTCTTTGACATTGCTCACAATTCTTGCAAAAAATATAAGCATCACGAAATATGGTGGGCCAATAGAAACCACAGTCCAATATCTTCCTACCCGTTTTCTTAGGTCCAAAATGACCTCCACAAGCATAGGCATGACAAAAAGAAAAATAGATTGAATCTCATTATCAGGAACACATCTCCTAATAATTTGATCTAAACAAAATTTCCACAAATGTGGGTCATCCCACACATAATACTTAGCCTCACTTTTCAATTTCTCTTTCTTGGCTCTACTTAAATTAAAAGGCACAATCTTAGTAACCAAATAACTCACCAAATCAGCATACCAAGGGATCATACCTTGCAATTTAAATAACTGCTCATCAGGAAAAAGTTCTCGTAAAGGAATTGGCTCTTCTTGTGTCACTAACCTACTCAAATGATCTGCTACCAGGTTCTCAGCTCCTTTTTTATCTTTGATTTTAATGATCAAATTCTTGCAGCAGAAGGATCCATCTAATCAATATTGGTTTTGCTTCCTTCTTTGCCAAGAGATACTTCAACGCTACATGATTAGAAAAGACAATTACTTTAGAACCAAGCAAATATGACCGAAATTTATCTAAAGTAAAAACTATAGCCAAAAACTCTTTTTCGATTGTAGAATAATTGCGCTGAGCTGAATTGAGTGTTCTGGATGCATAATAAATCACATGAAAGAGCTTCCCAACATGCTGTCCTAAAACTACTCCCATTGCATAATTACTCGCATGACATATAATTTCAAATGGCATAGTTCAATCAGGAGCCTAAATAATAGGGGGTGATGTCAATGCAGATTTCAACTTGTTAAAAGCCTCCTTGCACTCTTCACTAAACACAATAGAAACATCTTTTTGTAAGAGTCTAGACAAAGGCAATGCTATCTTAGAGAAGTCCTTAATGAACCTGCGATAGAAACCTGCATGAACAAGAAAAGAGTGTACTTCCGTCACAGTTATGGGGTAGGGTAAGTTCATAATTAAATCAATTTTAGACTTATCCACCTCAATACCCCTACTAGAAACAACATGACTCAAAAAAATCCCCTGTTCCACCATAAAATGACACTTCTTGTAATTCAAAACAAGAATTTTCTCAATACATCGCTCAAGAACATAAGTCAAATGATGTAAACATGCATCAAATGAATCACCATACAAAGTAAAATTATCCATGAACATCTCAATACAATTATCAATGTAATCTGAAAATTTGCTCATCATGCATCTCTGAAACGTGACAGGTGCATTATAAAGCCCAAAGGGCATCTTCTAAAAGCAAAAGTTCCAAAAGGACAAGTAAAGGTAGTCTTCTCTTGATCCTCTAGTGTAATCACAATTTGATTATATCTAGAAAAACCATTAAGAAAGCAGAAATAAGACTTACCTGCTAATCGTTCAAGCATATGATCAATGAATGGCAATGGGAAGTGATCCTTCCTTATTGTCAAATTCAGCTTGCGGTAGTCTATGCACATTCGCCATCCACTCTGAATCCTTGTTCGAACAAGCTCATTATCTTGATTTGCTACCATAGTGACTCCTGATTTTTTTGGCACTACTTGGACTGGACTTACCCATTTACTTTCTAAAATTGGGTAAATAACCCCTGCTTCCAGTAACTTCAAAATCTCCTTCTTCACAACCTCCATCATCTATGGGTTCAACCTCCTTTGAACTTCTCTACTTGGTTTAGCATCATCCTCCAGTAAAATCCTGTGCATGCACATTAATGGACTTATGCCTTTGATGTCAGCTATTGTCCATCCAATTGCTTCCTTGTGCCCCCTCAAAACCTTAGTCAATCTTTCTTCTTGAATTTTTTTCAAATTACTTGAGATGATAACTGTAAGTGTCTCATTGTCTCCTAAGTAAACATACTTCTAATGCTCAGGTAAAGGTTTGAGATCAAGAACTGGTGCCTACACAATAGAAGGTAATAATTTTATGTGAGATACTGGTAAATCAATCTTTGATACTCCATACCTTTTTAGAACAGGAGGTAAAAACTGCAATGCCATTACTGCATCTTGAACCTTTACACTTAATGGCGATACTAACTTCCTAAATTCCTTTACTAATCACCATTTCTAACTCATCCTCCATGCTTAACTCAAAAACATCCTACACAAATGTATCAACAACATTAATAGAAAAGATAGAAGGATCATCAGTAGGATACTTCATAGCATCAAAGATATTAAATTTGACAATCTCTCCATTAAACTCCATAATTAAGGTACCATCATTCACATCAATTTTTGTCCTGGCAGTTTTTAGGAAAGGTCTTCTGAACAAAATCAAAGCTGAGTTTGATGTGAGAACACTATCCTCCATATCCAAAATGTAAAAATCTATAGGAAAAATCAATTCTCCAACCTGCACCAACACATCCTCAACTACTCCTAATGGGTAGGCATTAGAACGATCAGCTAACTGAACAATAATACTGATTTCTTTCAAAGGACCCAAATTCAAAGTCTGGAAAACTGAATATGACATGACATTAATAGATGCTCCTAAATCTACCATTGCACGTTCAAATTTAAAATCACCTATTTTGCAGGAAATAGAAAACGAACCTGGATCTTTACACTTAGGGGGTAATTTCCACTGAATTGATGCTGACACATTTTACGCAACACTGATCATCTCATTATTCCTCAACTTACGCCTTGTAGTGCATAATTCCTTAAGGAATTTAGCATACCTGAGGACTTGTTTGATCGCATCAATTAAAGGTATATTAACCTCTACCTTTATGAAAGTCTCTAAAATTTCTTTCTCTTGTTCTTCTTTCTTAGTCTTAGCCAACCTACAGGGGAATGGAGGAAGAATAGAATTATTAACCTTATTCAGTCTAGGTTCAGTATTTACCTCAACTTAAGGAACCAGACTCTTTTGCTCCTTGCTTCTTCTTTTTCATTGACTCATGTGGAGTCTGGTTATCAACTTCTTTCCCACTCCACAACACTATAGCACTTGCATTTTCTTTGGGATTCATAATTGTTTGTGATGGAAGTTTTCTAGAACCTTAAGCTTCAAGCTTACTCACAGATGAAGCTAATTGACCAATCTACCTCTTTATGTTTTGAATGCAATTTCTGATCTCTTGTTGAAACTGTTGTGTATTGCTAGCCAAAGCCTTAACAATTTCATTGAGTGACATACCTTGATTTGAGGGAGGTGGAGGTGGTTGATTCACTTGTGGTCTCTGCTACTGGTATCGATTTTGTACTAATTGATTCCCATAACTCAAATTGGGATGATCTCACAATCCTGGATTACAAGTATTAGAAAAGGGATCATACCTATGTTGTGGATGTCCATAATTTCCTACTGCATTAGCAAGTTAGATTGATTCATCCTCTTGTAATGCAGGACACATGTCAGTAGCATGATCCAAACCCGAACAAATTCCACATACCTTAACAGTTTGCATGTTCCCTACAGCCAATTGCCTCACCAAAGAAGTTAAATCAGAAATCTATTTCTCAAGGTCAGATGTACTTACCTCATTAACCTTCTTAGGTGTGTGATCCATTCTCATTCCAAACTACTGAGAGTTTGCTGCCATGTTAGCAATTAGCCTCCTTGCTTCATTTGGTGTCTTGTCAACCAAAGCTCCTCCACTAGCAGCATCTATCATACTGCAGTCCATTGGTAGAAGTCCCTCATAGAAATACTGAATCAAAAACTGCTCACTTATTTGATGATGGGGACAACTTGCACACAGCTTCTTAAATTGCTCCCAATACTCATATAAACTCTCTCCATTGTATTGCCAGATGCCACAAATTTCTTTTCTTATGTTAGCAGCACGGGAAGCAGGAAAATACTTCTCCAAGAATATTCGCTTCATTTCATTCCATGAGTTGATAGATCCAGAAGGAAGGTAATACAACCAATCCTTAGTTGTGCCTTCTAGTGAGAAAGGGAAAGCTTGAAGCTTAATCTGGTCCTCTGAAATTCCTTGAGGTTTCATGCTGGAGCACACAACATGAAATTCCTTTAAATGCTTGTGTGGATCCTCACCTGAAAGACCATGAAACTTAGGCAACAAATGGATTAGTCCAAACTTTAACTCAAAAGCAACATTTAAAGCAGGGAATTGAATACACAAAGGCTGTTGGTTTAGATCAGGAGCAGCCAACTCTTTCAAAGTCCTAGCAGCCATGGTTTCATTTTTGGAATCTGAATTTGAACTTAATTCCCTTGGAGATTGGATTCCTTTAGATGTACTCGGAATCTACTTAGCTTGCTTAGCCAATTTTCTCAACTTTTTAGCTATTTTTTCTACTTCTGGATCAAAGAGCAACTCACCAGATTGAGAAGTTCTTGTCATAAACAAAAAAAAAAATCAAACTAAAAACAGAAAAATGCCTCAAAACCTTAGAAAATGATGGAATTTAGCCCCAAGAGGGTGGAGCCAAGGAATCCCATGGATTGATTAGTCTTGTTCAGAACATCATTTCCTTCAAATAAGTATAGAGCGCCCTCTTAATTCAACCAAAATTCTGTCGATAAATAGTAACACTATAAATTTCATCAAAAATATGAAAATAGCAACACTTCACACAAACAGAGTTAATAACAAAATATTCTAACACTAAAAACACGAAATCCAATAAACCTTCAGTCCTCGGTAACGATGCCAAAATTTTTTATGGTTGCCGATTCCATCAAAAATTAACTGAAATTACCAGTAATGAAATATTTTCTAAATGAATGCAATAAGTGGTAATCCAGGTCGAACCCTAGAGACTGAGTTACTAAATTTCGTGCACGTGTGTAACCGAAAAAGAACAAAGGTGGGGGGGGGGGGGGGGAGGGGATTTTGTAACACTAAATCAGAAAAAATCAAGTTCAGAAATTAAAGAACTAAATTTAGATATCAAATTCTTAATTTAAACAAACTTCAGTCTAAGGTAATTCACATTCCAATGCATGACTCGATCATAGACAAAAGAAATATAATTATCTCTTATTGAATACTTAACGTAGATTTATCAAACAACGAGGTAAAACCCCTAACTTTCCTATACTCATCAATTTGAGCCCAGCACTCTTATTGACTCTAATTATTAACTGAATTGGTATTAAGTAATCATTATCAATTTAATAACTGCTTTAAGAATAGGAAGTAGTTGAGCTGAACAACGATTTATAAAGCATAAATCATTTAATTCACCCTATTGTTTCCTTAGGTTATTATCGAAAACTTGGATCATAATCAATAAAACCTAATTGCTACTCACATTCAATCTTACACAATAATTACAGATTATGAAGATGAACTAGCAATTAATCACATCAAACAACTAACTAATAGGCCTTTTTAGCAAATCATTCAATAGATTAAAAACAATGAAATAGAAAAACAATAGATATTCAAAAAGGCATAATTTAAATTAAGAACTTGGTCTCACAAATCATGCATAAGAACTAGAATCCCTTGAACTGAATTTAGAAACTTAGCCACTCATGTTCATGGCTTACAAAAGAAAAATAAAATGGAGAAATCTAAAACTATCGACATGAATGGAGAATGAAGGTGTAATAAAGGTGTCGAAGGTCTGAATGAATGTGTTCACTGCTACCAAAGATGAGCTTTATAATCAAAAACCCAATCCACAGATAAGAACCAAACTTGGAAAATTTTTGAATTTTAAAAAGATAGATTCTCTGCTCTACAATCATGGCCAATTTTCAGCCACTTCCCTTGAGATTCTGTCTTTGACTTCTTCAGAAAAGTTATAGCCCTACTTTTTAGCTTTCTAATGAGTACTCATTTGCCCAAATCGAATGTCTACAACCCAAGTTATGGGCTAAAAACTGAAACTGGTTCTGACCGAGTATCCAGTCTAAAATGACGAATTTGCTGTTATTTTTTATAATTAAAATGATCTTATCTCGCTTCTAGCCCTTCACAACAATTGTAGAGGCTGCCTTTGAGGTTCAAATGGGCTTGAATTTGCTTCGATTGGACATCTAGAGCTCCACATATGAATTAAAAACCAAACATGGTTTCACAGGTCCATGCTAAAAATATGTTCTGGCTTCAGGGCTAATTTTGATTGTCTTTGAGGCTGAACTGGGCTTTGGTCCCTCTTAGATATTTGTAGTGTTCTATCTTAGCTTTCCAACGGATCAAACGACACTCAATTAGAAAACCTAAAACTTAAGTTTCACCTGAAAAACCAAACAAAGGTTAAGGTAAAAAGATGTTGGAAATTCCCCAATTTAATGCCATTATTCCAAAAACTCATTAATATCATGCCTAATTGATGGGTGTCGAATCCACCAGAAATTAAATTAATTGAAATTACCAGTTGTGAAATATTTTCTGTAATAAGCGGTAAGTCCAGGTCGAACTCTAGAGAATGAATTATTAAATTTCGTGCGCTTGTGTAATGGAGAAAGAAACAAAGGTTGGGGGGGGGGGTGTAATTCGCAATCCAAAGAAGAAATCAAAAATTAAGATCTAAAATTAAATAAGAAATTTTCAAATTAAACAAACTTCAGTTCAAGGTAATTCTCATTCTAATGCATTAATTCTATCATAGACAAAAGAAATACAATTATATCTTATTGAATACTTAACGTAGATTTACCAAACAGCGAGATAAACCCCTGACTTTCCTATACTCATCAATTCGAGCCCAGCACTCTTGTTGACTCTAATTATTAACTAAGTTGGTATTAAGCAATCCTCATCAAATTAATAACTGCTTTAAGAAAAAGAAGTAGTTAAGCTGAACAACAATTTATGAAGCATAAATCATTTAATCCACCCTATTGTTTCCTTAGGTTATTATCAAAAACTTGGATCATAATCAATAAAACCTAATTGCTACTCATATTCAATCTTACACAATAATTACAGATTATGAAGATGAACTAGCAATTGATCAAATCAAACAATTAACTAATAGGCCTTTTTAGCAAATCATTCAACAGATCAAAAATAATTAAATCATAAAACAATAGATATTTAAAAATATATAAATTAAATTAAGAACTTGTTCTCACAAATCATACATAAGAACTTAAATCGCTTGAACTGAATTAAAAACTTAGCCACTCATGTTCATGGCTTATAGACAAATAAAGAAAAATAAAGAAGAAATCTAAAAAGAGAATGGAGAATAAAAGCCTTCAAATGGAGAACGAAGGTCTAAATTGGGATGCTCTTAGCTACTGCCCAAAGATGTATTTACACTAAAAAAAACCTAATCCCAAAGATAGGAACCAAACCAAACTAGGAAAAGTTTTGAAATTCAAGATGCAGATTTTTAGCCTGCATTCATGTTTCTGGAATCAAGGCAGATTTTCAGCAACTTTCTTTTTGAATCTGCCTCTGCCCTCTTCAGGAAAGTTGTAACCCTATTTCTTAACTTTCCAACTAGTACTCATGGACCAAAATCCGAGGTCTACAGCTCAAGTTATAGCCCACAAACCGGGACTAGTTTAGTCAAATGGTCCAGCCCATTATGATGACTTCATTGCCATTTTTTATAATTAAAATGGCCTCATATCTCGTCCAGCCCTTCATAGAAGTTGTAGAGGTGGCTCTTAAGGTTCAATTGGGCTTGTCCTTGCTTCATTTGGACGTTTGAAACTCCAAATACAAAATAAATACTGAAACTGGTCGTGACCCATCGAGTCTGGGCTTTTGCAATAAATCCATAGCTCATTTTGTTAACCTTGGAGACTTATTTGGGCTTTGGTCCCTCTTTATCATTTGAAGTGCTCTATCTTAACTTTTCAATGAATTAAACAGCACTCAATTTGGAGACCCACAACTTTAGAAACTCCTGAAAAATACAGCAAATGTCAAATGCTGAAAATTTCTCCATTTCACACAATTATTCCACAACTATCTAAAAATATATCTAAATGATAAATATATTTTAACCAACTGAATTAAACATAAAAACACACTAAAAACACTAAATGTGATGGGAGTAAAATTAATAAATTATGCACTTATCAAATTCCCCCACACTTATTCTATGCTTGTCCTCAAGCATGACTTAAACTCTCAATCAACTCCACTTAGAAGTTCCTTAACTTCACCCTATAACAACATTCTCTAACAAAAGATTAAAAGTTTGAAAGAAGTGGCAAGTAAGGTAATAACCATCACAATAAATTCCATCAACACCATACAATATATCAATAATTTTCTAACACAAAATAAAAGGCTTGAAATCAATTAAGCTCACACAATTAAAGTTCCATAAAATTTAAGTCAATACACAAGGCTAATTTATCAAGGCATAACAATTATAGCTCTTTTCAAATCTTAGGGGAGATAGAAATGTCCTTTTTTTATTTTATCTTATTTGAAATTGGTACTTCTCTCTTGTCACAGTTATCACTTTTTTTTTTTTATTTCAACTGTCACCTTCAGAAAAGTACCTTGCTCATATCCTAGCTAGCTTTTGGCCTGAGAATCGATATGGGGTTCATGAAGACCCTTGGTTAGTTTGCTTAACTAAAATAGCAAAGCAATTTTCAAGTTCAACCTTTTATTTCCCCCAATTAATGTATCTACATATTATAAAGTGCCCTGATAGAT
Source organism: Hevea brasiliensis (assembly GCF_030052815.1). Taxonomy (NCBI): domain Eukaryota; kingdom Viridiplantae; phylum Streptophyta; class Magnoliopsida; order Malpighiales; family Euphorbiaceae; genus Hevea; species Hevea brasiliensis. Next base: position 31,521,046 of record NC_079501.1, on the reverse strand, counting down.
TAAACAAAGTTTTAAAATATGCATGACACTAGTTTAAAGCACACATAACTAATTATTTCACCATTAAATCAAACCTAAATGATTTATGCAGGAAAAAATTGCTCTATGGTATGGAGAAGAGGGAAAATCCATCATTAAAGTTACTATTACATTACCTAAAATCTCAAAAATTCAATCTAAAATAGAGAAGTCATTTCAAGGACAAAGCACTTCGCTCCGAGAGTTAATATAGAATCATGAATCAAGCTTATGAGAATAAAATTTATTTATTTATTTATTTATTTATTTATTATTATTATTATTATTATTATTATTATTATTATTATTATTATTATTATTAAGAATTAAAAAAAAAATTGCAGCAACAAATTTCTCCTCCCTTACACTTAAAACTTACATTGTCCCCAATATAAAGCCTAAATGCAAAAGAAAAGAAAAAATGCTAGAAAATAAAATAAAATAAGGAAAAGAAAACAAATATAATTGTGGCTAACAAGCCACCTATAGGTTGCCTCCCAAGAAACCCCTTTGTTTAACATCGTTAGCTTGACATGGCAAAGCTCCTTAATCCACTGAATTCTCCTGAAACCCCTCATAAAATGGCTTGAGTTCTTGACCGTTGGCCTTGAACACTTTGTTAGTTCCTAAACTTTCAATTTCAACTGCACCATAAGGAAATACATTAGTAATAACAAAGGGTCCAATCCAACGAGAACACAACTTACTAATCATCAGCTTCAATATGGAATTATACAATAAAACTTTTTGCCCAATCACAAACTGCTTCCTTAGTTTATCATGGAATGCCTTTGTCTTTTCTTTATAGATCCTAGAATTCTCATAAGCCTTAAGGCGAATTTCCTCTAATTCATGCAATTGTGATTTTCTTTCTAACTCATCCTCAAAAACATCCTTCACAAATGTATCAACAACACTAATAGAAAAGACAGAATGATCATCAGTAGGATACTTAATGGCATCAAAGATATTAAATTTGACAGTCTCTCCATCAAACTCCATAGTTAAGGTACCCTCATCCACATTAATTTTTGTCTTGGCAGTTTTTAGGAAAGGTCTTCCAAACAAAATCAAAGCTGAATTTTATGAGAGAGCACTATCATCCTCCATATCCAGAATGTAAAAATCTGCAGGAAAAATCAATCCTCTAACCTACACCAACACATCCTCAACTACTCCCAATAGGTAAGCATTATAATGATCAGCTAACTGAATAATGACACTGGTTTCTTTCAAAGGACCCAAATTTAAGGTTTGAAAAACTGAATTTGACATAACATTAATAGATGCTCCTAAATCTGCCATTGCATGTTCAAATCTAGAATCACTTATTTTGTAGGGAATAGAAAACGAACCTGGATCCTTACACTTAGGGGATAATTTTCGTTGAATTAATGCTGACACATTTTCCCCCACACTGATCTTCTTATTATTCCTTAACTTGCGCTTTTAGTGCATAATTCCTTAAGGAATTTAGCATACCTGGGGATTTGTTTGATCACATCAAGTAAAGGTATATTCACCTCTACCTTCCTGAAAGTCTCCAAAATTTCTTTCTCTTGTTCTTCTTTCTTCGCCAACCTGCAGGGGAATGGAGGAAGAACAGAATTATTGACCTTATTCAGTTTAGGTTTAGTATTTATCTCAACTTCAGGAACTTCAGACTCTTTTTCTCCTTACTTCTTCTTTTTAGTTAACTCATGTGGAGTTTGGTTGTCAACTTCTTTCCCACTTTGCAACAATATCGCACTTGCATTTTCTCTAGGATTTATGACTATTTGTGATGGGAGCTTTCCAGAACCTTGAGAGATGAGGCTAATTGACCAATCTGCCTCTCTATGTTTTGAATGCTATTTCTGGTCTCCTGTTGAAACTGTTGGGTATTGTTAGCCAAAGCCTTAACAATTTCATCAAGTGACATACCTTGATTTGAGGGAGGCGGAGGTGGTTGATTCACTTGTCTCTGCTGATGGTATCGGTTTTGCACCAGTTGATTCCCATAACTCAGATTGGGATGATCT